>NW_025051812.1:0-12309 GCF_019279795.1 Protopterus annectens | reverse complement strand
GCAGCATTCCCACACAGCAGCAGGCAGACATTAATAGTGTTAATTATGCCTTGCAGCCCTAAGTTGCGCACTACATCAAACCAGATTATTCATGTCAATTGAACGTACGGGTACGCAATCATGGTAGTTTGCATGCATCGCGTCGTTACGCCATTAACGGTCACAGACCCAGGGTTAACGGTACACATGGCTGATGTTGCGCTGACGTATGATCCGCCCGACGTAATGCGGTAACGGCGTAATGGACGTAATGTGTGGTGTCCATACATGCACCACATCACTAATGGAGAAAAGCTACAGGAGTGCAGTGTTTGGTATTTTGACCTGAATGGCCCGTGTTTATGGAAAATATGGCAATATGCGGGTGTGGTTGGTGTGGGCCCGTGTACCTTAGTATACGGTGGGGTACAGGCACTGTGCCACCGCCGTGGCAACAGGACGCCTTATGTAATGTTGCAAGCGGCGTTATAACATGGATGGCATTTGCATTGCCATGACTGCAACACAGTCGGTGCTGTTCTACACGCACGAGCATGTAGTCAGATAACCGGTGGGCACCTCCGGTGGCTGCAGACAGAGCATTCCGGTTTGTCTGGTGTACCACATCAAATGTACAGGTGAGGGTCCACTCTGGCTATGATCGCACTATGTGTGGACAATGTGCAACGGTGTCTATCCACATCAGGCGTGCACAATGGTGGCTGGCATGCCTGTGGCTATCACCCATGGCCGTAATGTGTGACTGGGTCTTGGACAATGCGATGGGCATCGTGTACCCGTATTCCTGTGGTGTCCCCAGCAGTGACATACATCCCGTACGTATGGGAGTTGCTCACAATCCCAGGGCTATTACAGACAACGGTGTGGATGTTTTGCTATATAATGTCGGGTGTGGGTCATGTGATGGTGTGACAATGTGTGCAGAATGGAACACTGCGGACGGATGGGACATGTCAGTGGCATGTCCTGGCGTGATAATGCAACCTAATGCAGGGGCATATGTCCGCATTGGTGACACCTGTGTGCTGCCCCAGATCTGCTCACTGTGTGGTACTGTGTCATTACCGGATGGTGTTCCAATGCATACTACATATGCATCCATTTGTAGAACACTCCACCGTTGTACATGCATAGCGCTGACTGCACATATCACACTGACAGGTACTCAATGGTTTCATGCCGGTGTATACTAATAGTTGTATCCTACTGCATACGGGTGGCATTGGCATGTGTCACGGTGGTGCAACCTGTAATACCGTGATTACCGGAACAAAACCCAGGTGTGTATGTTATACCTGGCCACATGGCCGAATAACTCATCACTGTAACATGCCTGTTACTAACAACAGTCTCACCTGCAGCGGATATTAATAATGTCTGTGCAACACGCCAGAGGTACCTGTATAGGGTGACACAACCAAGTATAAACATTATCCATGACTGTTATGACAGCCAATACAGTTTGCACTGTGCATGTCACATGCATCGTACCTGTGTGATAGCATGTGGTATGCGTACATGTCGCACCAAACCATTAATAGCATACTGTATGTCTTGTGTGCGTGATAGCATACCCTGGGCAGCGTGTTGTTACTTTACACTTGATGTACAGTGACACCCTACACCTACAGTGGATATCATACGCTCATAGACAAGGACGTTTCAGCTCAGGCAGCTCCAGGCTCATTGGTTGGGAGACACCCACCTCCATGATGGCTGACTAGTGTTTCTGCATTGCTGTTCCCTGCGTTGTCCCAGACGGCGGAGCTCCTCGATGTGTGAGTGGGGGCTGGGTTGGTGGCCCACCACCTGTTCCACCTGTTGTTCTCTGGCGATTGCGGCTTGACTGCTGTTTCACATGCCGTATTGTAGGCGAGGTCCGCAGGTGCGTCGTAATGTACCTGCTGGTAGGTGCGGTTGGTGCCACCGTCATTTCACCCTCCCTGCATATCCTGCCACAGGTCATCCCGCTGCTGCTCTTGCTGTGGAACATGGCTGAATAGCAAGTCATAGTTGTCATGGAATAGCGGTATGATTACTTCATCCTCCTGGCGGCTGAGGCTGGCAGTCATGAAAGGCATTATCTGTAAGACATAATGGTGGTGACAGGTCCGCATTCACTGACGTACTGGCATACCGCTGAACATACATTGCTATGACATGTATGCATCTGCACAGTAATCTCTGAGACGCATCATGACACTGACACAGCTGACGTGTTGCTGTCACACCTGTCACACCGTTATGCAGTGGGTATCATATCATATCTCTGTGTCAACTCATCACACTGTACATACCCCATGTAGATGGTAACTTGCTGTGGACATGTGTACCTGCCTGCACCTGTGTTCATACCAATCAGCACGTGGCCCGATGTGTGCACAGTTCTACTATTCACCTGGATGCTGTGTATATGTCACGTAGCATTACAGACGCAGCCATTATGGACATCAGCGGTGGCACTGCACACATACACATGGACACCTGTACATGCATGTGTTGTGCCATATACATCTACTCAGCACTGTACGGGTGTTGGACAACCTGCCACGGCTCACCTGTATTGCACATGTGATACACATGGGACAATGTCTAATCATATGACATTAGCAGGGATGGTCATACATAGCATGTGCGCACGCACATTGTACACGCACAGCACTTGTGACACCACAAGGCATCAGTGCCTCATTACTGATCTGGTCAGTTGATAGTGCAAGTGCCATGTAGCCATCGCACCATGTATGACTGTGATGGCACGATGCAGCCTTGCTGGACAGGGCTGCATGGTATGGCAGGGTATGTCACATACATGGCACAGGGATGTGTCCCGCCTGTGGGATACCAGTATTGGGAGGGTGGCTGTCCATTCCATATGTCATTTCTATGGGTATATGGACATGTCGCATGTCCATCACCATGGTGTGGACGATGGCCTTCTGCAAGGTAGGCTGCATGCTGCCTGGTGGGGGTGTGCATGGTGCATGCTGGCGTTGCACATCCATGCATACACATTACCCCTGACAGGTGCTATGTGCTGTGATATTGTTCAACACAGTGCTGTATGTGCTGTATGTGCCCGCACGGTGATATCCTGTGCACATGGATGGTACCCCGGCCTGACATGGGTACCACATATGTCTACATCCAGTGCCTGCTGTCACCACCATGTCGCTGGGTGCACCGCACAGCACCATCCCTCCCACAGTGACCATGGTGTTGAGCACAGCCTAGGTATTCATTTATGGAGACGGGGATGTTCACATAGCGGGGGCACTGCTGGTATCATCCATCAGACCATACACGTATGATGCACACGTCACACACACAGCCGATTCAGTATGTGGTTCACAACACTGACACAGCTATACTGCTAGGCCAGGGCCATTCCCAGCCATACACAGATGCATAACACGTCTGTCTGTGGCATGGGCTACAATGACGGTGGGGTTCAACACATACCGTGTTCAACCGTGGCTGGCTGATGTTCTGCACATGTCAACACAGTAACCCTGTTCTACTGTAGCCAGTGGTGATGTGCTGTGCACATGTCAATGCTGCACATTGTGTTGGTGTCTGTCTGACAACAGGCCAGTGGTGGAACACGCAAGGGTATTTGTAATCAAATATGCATGCCGCCCTGTACAGCTGTACTGCTAACATCTCAGGTGCTAATGTGCCATGGACATGCACACCTTACCCGGAAACGTGATAGTGGATTGCCACCCGTACCCATCACCTCTTATGGGTTGCTATTATTCAACACCCTATTTGTAGTGTATGTTCGGGCTATGCACCTGTGCAGGACATGTGGGCATGTAATGCGCTACTGCATACCTTTGCACCCATTGCACAACATGTCACACAGGTACACTGGCAGCCATACACATCACAGCTTGATGAAGGTACGACAGGTGTTGTACACAACATATCCTGTGGGACATGTTCAGATGTACAGGCATGTCCGACAGTCAGTGCTTCTCCTATATGACGGATATGCCGTACATGTGGCAATACAGCAACTGTCACATGTACTCGTGCAATGCCCCCCTACCAACATGGAGTGGTACTGCCTGTGGGGGATGTGCTTCTGCATCCATGCTGTGCCCATAGCTGTCAGTTGTACATCATTATGTACGCAACCCTCATTTGGTGTTCTAACGGGTGCATGTTCATCACGGACTCCACATTGGTTGGGTCTGTCACAGTCATTGTTGTACACGGTTTACATGCCAGCAGCCATGGCTTACTATATGTGAATCAATGTAATTCATCATGATACCATAATTATACATTAGAGCAGTGTATTCCAGCCATCATATAGCCTTCCTAGATGACACTGGTAGCCAGCCAGTAGTAGGTGTTCCGCCATCTGCACATTAGTCACACAGTACGAGGGCTACTGTTACCCATTCTGGGAACAGGGTGCTGACAGCTGTGGATGGGTGTGATGCTGTCGACAACCATGACTGCACCTGACGGTCATGTCTGGATGGGTAACATTCACAACACACACCTACCTTCACGTAGTACCACATCATCTACAACAATGGACATTCCTGCCAGAACAATGTATGCAGTATGTCTGTATGACCACTGTGGGCACCACTGGTGGCCCCCAGCATGGCAACCGACAGCACCAGTGTATATCCTGCAGACCCATGGGTTACACCATTCACAACGTGGATCACCTTGCAGTTCCACACATCATGTTAAACAAAGGCAACCGTGGGTAAATACAGCAGTACCCACACCCAGACGTGGGTTATTGCTATTATGCCATATCATCTAGGAAAATAAACTATTAATCCCCAGACATAATGGCACAGCATAATGCCTGTCTGCTGCCCATCCGCAGATGTCTGGCAGCCGCAGCGGTGCTGATGTACTGCGCGACATGTCCGTTGCTAATGTCGAAACTGTCTCGCTATGTAAAACACAGTCAACATAGCAAATCAATACAAAACAGCAACGGAGAGCTCGATGTCCCCGTTGCTGTGTTGTACAACCTGTCCCGCTATGTTAAATGTGTGTAGCAGAGCGAGACTGCCCCAAAGTAAGCAACGGACATCTCCGTGTCTCAGTTAAAGCTGTCACACTATGTTAAACCCATGTAACATAGCGAGACAGGTTATGAATACCGAGGTATACTAATGGAAATAGGTCGAGGCTGACCGGACTGTGCCATTACTATAACCCGATCCACAACAGGCACGCTGGCCAATCAAGCGTGCCGCGGTTAGGAATACTGGGGGGGGTTATGATATAATAGACATGGACAAACCGTGCCCATGTGCCTCGTCTGACATTCGTACACAGTCAGGGCAGTCCTGTACACTAGGCGGACAAGACCAAACCCAGAGCACCACAGGAACACCCTGACAATCAAAGACCTGTATGCGTTGGGGCTATAAGCCCCTGTGATCTGAATATCCCTGCGGTCATGCCATATGCATCCTGGGTCAAGAGCAGTAGGGAATAGGGAATGTGTAACATGCAGTACCGCACTTTTCCCAGCAGGAGAATGGATGCCTGTGACGTAAGTGAGTGCGGGGGGGATATGTTAATGTAGCTATGTACCATGGGTATGCTTATAAATGAGACAGAACAGCAAACGTGTAGTGGTCACAGCAACCGGCCAACGTGAATGCAGTCCCGTTAGAATTACGACTGTAGAACATATAAATGTGAACATGTAAGTAATGCGTCTGTGCCGCAAAGACAGTTACATGTGTAAAGGTGAAAGTGTGTTCCGCACACGTCCGTTAACCGGATCAGAAATATGTTACTGGAACAGTCACAACTAATACAGGCCACGTAATCACACAGACTCAGTAAACATATGTAACCCAGAATACAGATATGCATGTGCGCCTGCGCGTAACCCACAATTAGGAAATTCAAGTGCGCCTGTGCGTGTGTGATCCGCTCACAGCAGGGTAAGTTAATGCTGTGTCCTCCATGTTAGTTATACAGGTCTCAAAACTGTCAGCCTCTGAAAGCATGGAACCGGACAATGCCATGCAAAGTACTGGTACAAATAGTGAGAAACACATGATATGTGATAAGACAAACAGAGAATGTGGATAGAATAACGGGTGTGTTAGTAGCAGGGATTGACGAAGGGTATGCATCAGTAACCCGACCTACTTGTCAGAAGGTGCCACCGTACGTTTATGTAAGTTTTATGTTGGTTTACATTTGTTGACCGGGCAAGGCTAGCTGGATATATGTCCAGTGTCAGTAGAGGCCTGGGGAGAAATGCTCCACACACAATAATAGCACAACATACCAAAGTAGTCATATATGTAAACAAAAAGGAACAACAATAGAAAGTGTCCAAAAAGGACTGGTTACATAAAGATTCCAGAAGACAAAGAAAATATAGTCGGTGGAAGCCGCGTCATAATTATAGAATCAAGTCTCTATAGAATCAAGTAAGTCTCACATGAAATGCCAGCAAATTGCCAGATAGACACAGGTCAATGTAACACACACCTAAGATAAAGGGCCAACCATCCGTACACTCTGCTAGAACCTGTACAGTGGAAAGGTATGGTATGGTTATAGATGTGTGTACACAGGTAATCCACAGACAGTAACAAAGCAAGGTATGAAATGAGGGGTTCACATGTATATATGTACACACAACAGACCTATGTCCATATATATGACACATGGATATAAATATGCCAAGTAATAGATAATATGAGTAGTCAAACAGGCGTCCTTGAGCGGGGAACATACAGCAGCAGCCAAAACCACTGGCCAGAAGGTGACAGTCCAGCAAGTTCTACACTTTACACATGCACACTGGTGTCCATTGTAGGACTCAAAATTGCTCCATTCACAACCCTGCTGCGATTGGCGCAAAGAAGTGACAGCGCAACTACGGAACAGCTATACATGCACTAAAAGCTTGTTCAAGGTTGATGACACATGTCCATGAAATGCAGGACATATGGACAGATATCCCAGAGTGGCGAGTCCATAGAAGTGCGTCCACATCCCAGTACCGCACACATTAACCATGTGTAATGTGTACCATCGAGGGTTGCAGGCATGGGAACCTGGGTATGCAGAAATGGGCCTAGGTGTTGTTTGGCAGAGAATCCATAGGCCCGCCCCGTGGGAGGGATGTGAGTATAGCACATGCCTTAATCCCCAGTAATGGTGCAAAGCATCCACCGTATAATGCGGAAAGCAGGTGTGAAATATGTACAGCCCTATATCAGTGTCCTGTAGGCGATTCCCATGGATGGACATGCGTACGACCAAGATGGCACCCATAACTGGAAATCTGTTGGAACAACACAGCTGCAGTAAGGCATAGCACAGGAAATACAGATAAGGACTACATTACAAATACCCCATACAAAGTCAGACCGTTGTGCGAATACTGGCGTACATAGCTCTCAACCTTCCATCACCAAAATGAGGAACACTCACCTTCATAATGTGGAACAAATGGGCAAGATGTGGAACACATACTAATGGCTTACTAACAACTTCAACTAGGAAGGTCATAGGATGGTTAAAATATGCTGTTTTCACTTATAAAGAAGATCCTTTAATGAAGTAATATGATTAATGTCAATTTACCATGGATTTCACCTAAAACATTCCTAACACTGAATGTGTAACAGACCCATTCAATGTGGAACTCTGAGGAATTTCGAGGAGCATGACCCTTTTAAGACCCCAAATGAGGTACGTCCCTCATAACAAGGTACACTTGAGAGGTATGCTGGCGTAGCCATGAATACGGATGTTATGAATGTCGCTAATCATGCAATGGAAATAGCGCCCCCTATCACCCACTGCACAGTCCAGAATGCCTAGGCAGCAATCAGCTAGGAAGGCACAGCACTATGCGAAACATAACAAGGGCAATGGCCGAACGTCAGGGCGTGTACACATAATGACAACAGATCAGGGTATGAATGAGCTACCTGTCCAGAATACATGTACTGAACCGGTGATACTAGGCGGACAGGTGGGAAGAAAGACAGCAGGACAAATGTGCAAACATGTATATGTCCTACCCCGGTAATTGTGAATGACAACGTATGCCCCGCGAAGGTCAATGTGGAAGGTAATCAAACACAAAGGTGAAGTGTCCCCCAGGGCACCATGAAGTGTCAACATAACAATTACCATGCCCCCATAGTCGTACGTGAGCCCCACCACTGACGGGAAGCGCAAATACGACGCACACATATGGTACAGGAAAGAACAAGTAGTGTGGATAAGCAGATGTAGACTTGTGTGAGGAATACAACTGTCTGCGTGGGTGTGCCGTGCAAATACAAAGTAATGTCATGTGGTCTGTCACGCCGCCACACACTGTGTGTGTGTATTCTAGTCAGACAGTAGGTATGTTGTATTAGACACATACCCTGCAACTGCACAGATGTACGCAGACTGTGTAGAAGTCTGCCTCATATGTTCGCTGTGTTCCATGTAACAGTAACAGTCAGGCGCCCTCATGATAACTGACGACAGGAAACGACAAACATGCGAGGAAGACACCAAATCAGACAGAAATGCCATATGCATGCATAACACATCACTGTGCCCACTATCAATGTTTCTAAGAGCAACATGACGTGACTGGCCCCGAGTGTCCCACTATCACATAAGGCCGTGTCCAGATATACCCTCCCTGAGGTGGAGTGTTATGAACAGACACAGATACATGTGTGTGGAAACACTAGTATCCACTGCAAGACGATGGAATGTGCTGCTGTAGGAGGGGTAGTACTGTCCGCAGGTATGTGCTGAAATGCACATGAAACAGCTGTCTACATGGATTACCCATAGTGGCGACACCTGCACAGACGATTATAGTGGGACATACACACGGCCATGCACACAGCTCAGATAGACATACACATACCATAAACAGGCAATGGTACACAAGGTCTATGGCGTGTATGAGTACAGTGAACAGTACAGCAAGGATAGCTGTCTGCCAAGATATACAGCAGATGTCTCTAGGGCATGCAACACCTCCCGGAACACGGACGTTGCATGGATAATATTTGGATATGCATCGTACCACATTTCTATGTGTCAGCCGTGCAAATATGCGATACATGGGACAGACAGCTGTCCATGCAAGAGCAGCGCTATGGGCGTAACATATGTATGTAGATATACATCGGGAGAGATACAGACAGACACATGTGGCAAGGCTGGTAGTGGAACCTACACATCACTACCCTATCACACCACAGCAGGACGCACGTGGAGAACCTTCACAGGTTAAGCTAACCACAGCAGGCACACAGGCAGTCCACTAGCTGCGTCTCAACATCCGCAAACACAGAGATGTCAGCAGGATATATGTGTGCTGCGGAGCGTCTAAAACCATAACCTACGAACCCTTGCGGCTGGGAGCATAGACACACACACACACACACACACACACACACACACACACACAGCTGGCAGGCATGGGAATTGACCTTACCCCTACCTACCCAACCGCACTATGCAAAACGTAACAAGGGCAATGGCCGAACGTCAGGGCGTGTACACATAATGACAACAGGTCAGGGTATGAATGAGCTACCTGTCCAGAATACATGTACTGAACCGGTGATACTAGGCGGACAGGTGGGAAGAAAGACAGCAGGACAAATGTGCAAACATGTATATGTCCTACCCCGGTAATTGTGAATGACAACGTATGCCCTTGAGGTCAATGTGGAAGGTAATCAGACACAAGGTGAAGTGTCCCCAGGGCACCATGAAGTGTCAACATAACAATTACCATGCCCCATAGTGCATATGAGCCCCACCACTGACGGGAAGCGCAAATACGACGCACACATATGGTACAGGAAAGAACAAGTAGTGTGGATAAGCAGATGTAGACCTGTGTGAGGAATACAACTGTCTGCGTGGGTGTGCCGTGCAAATACAAAGTAATGTCATGTGGTCTGTCACGTCGCCACACACTGTGTGTGTGTATTCTAGTCAGACAGTAGGTATGTTGTATTAGACACATACCCTGCAACTGCACAGATGTACGCAGACTGTGTAGAAGTCTGCCTCATATATTCGCTGTGTTCCACGTAACAGTAACAGTCCGGTGCCCTCATGATAACTGACGACAGGAAATGACAAACATGCGAGGAAGACACCAAATCAGACAGAAATGCCATACGCATGCATAACACATCACTGTGCCCACTATCAATGTTTCTAAGAGCAACATGACGTGACTGGCCCCGAGTGTCCCACTATCACATAAGGCCGTGTCCAGATATACCCTCCCTGAGGTGGAGTGTTATGAACAGACACAGATACATGTGTGTGGAAACACTAGTATCCACTGCAAGATGATGGAATGTGCTGCTGTAGGAGGGGTAGTACTGTCCACAGGTATGTGCTGAAATGCACATGAAACAGCTGTCTACATGGATTACCCATAGTGGCGACACCTGCACAGACGATTATAGTGGGACATACACACGACCATGCACACAGCTCAGATAGACATACACATACCATAAACAGGCAATGGTACACAAGGTCTATGGCGTGTATGAGTACAGTGACAGTACAGCAAGGATAGCTGTCTGCCAAGATATACAGCAGATGTCTCTAGGGCGTGCAATACCTCCCGGAACACGGACGTTGCATGGATAATATTTGGATATGCATCGTACCACATTTCTATGTGTCAGCCGTTACCAAATATGCGATACATGGGACAGACAGCTGTCCATGCAAGAGCAGCGCTATGGGCATAACATATGTATGTAGATATACATCGAGAGATACAGACAGACACATGTGGCAAGGCCGGTAGTGGAACCTACACATCACTACCCTATCACACCACAGCAGGGCGCGTGGAGAACATGCTATAGAGTGCGCTAACCACAGCAGGCACACAGGCAGTCCACTAGCTGCGTCTCAACATCCGCAAACAGAGATGTCAGCCGGATATATGTGTGCTGCGGGCTAAAACCATAACCTACTGAACCCATGCGGCTGGGAGCATAGACACACACACACACACACACACACACACACACACACACACAGCTGGCAGGCATAGAATTGACCTTACCTACCTACCCAACCGCCGCGACAGTATGACACAGGTACGAACTGGCTACTTTCGGGCACTGAACACAGCACTGTCAGAGGCATACGTCTAGGTGGGTGACATCATCCACAAAGGAATAGATGCTGATAGCAAATGTATGTGTTGTGAAGCGTCTAAAAGCATTACTATCTCCAGAGGCAGCTGGAAACACACACACCACACACACACATGGGGAAGGGCCGGGAGTTGAACCTACACCTACCTACATGAACACACTACAGCATGATGCATTTACAGAATGCGCTACCGAGATTACTGAGCACAGCACTGTCAGAGGCATACTTCTAGGCGGGTGACATCATCCGTAAAGGAATAGACGCTGCTAGCCAAGGTATGTGTTGTGAAGCGTCTAAAAGTATTACTATCTCCAGAGGCAGCTGGAAACACACACACACACGGGGAAGGGCCAGAAGTTGAACCTACGCCTACCTACATGAACACACTACAGCATGATGCATTTACAGAACGCGCTACTGAGATTACTGAGCGCAGCACTGTCAGAGGCATATTCTAGGTGGGTGACATCATCCGTAATGGAATAGACGCTGATAGCCAAGGTGCGTCTAAAAGCATTACTATCTCCAGAGGCAGCTGGAAACACACACACACGGGGAAGGGCTGGGAGTTGAACCTACGCCTACCTACATGAACACACTACAGCATGATGCATTTACAGAACGCGCTACCGAGATTACTGAGCACAGCACTGTCAGAGGCATACTTCTAGGCGGGTGACATCATCCGTAAAGGAATAGACGCTGATAGCCAAGGTATGTGTTGTGAAGCGTCTAAAAGCATTACTATCTCCAGAGGCAGCTGGAAACACACACACGGGGAAGGGCCGGGAGTTGAACCTACGCCTACCTACATGAACACACTACAGCATGATGCATTTACAGAACGAGCTACTGAGATTACTGAAGACAGCACTGTCAGAGGCATATTCTAGGCGGGTGACATCATCCGTAAAGGAATAGACGCTGATAGCCAAGGTATGTGTTGTGAAGCGTCTAAAAGCATTACTATCTCCAGAGGCAGCTGGAAACACACACGGGGAAGGGCCGGGAGTTGAACCTACGCCTACCTACATGAACACACCACAGCATGATGCATTTACACAACGTGCTATCGAGATTACTGAGCACAGCACTGTCAGAGGCATACTTCTAGGTGGGTGACATCAT
>NW_025051811.1:0-11894 GCF_019279795.1 Protopterus annectens | reverse complement strand
ATAGAGACGGACAAACCGTGCCCATGTGACTCATCTAACATTCATACGGTCAGGGCGGTTCCGTACACTGGACAAGACCACAAAGCACCACAGGAACACCCTGACAATGAAGGCCTGTATGCGTAGGGGATATAAGCCCTGTGATCTGAACATCCCTGCGTCCGCGACATATGCATCCTGGGCCATGGCGGGGAGGAATAAGGAATGTTTAGCATGTAGTACTGCACCTTTCCAGCAGGAGAATGGATGCCTGTGACGTCGTGAGTGCGGGGGTGGGGTGGGGGATATGTAAATGCTTCATGGGTATGCATATTAATGAGAGACCGAACAGCTAGCGTGTAGTGGTCACAGTAACCGGCAAGCGTGAATGCAGTCCCGTTTGAATTACGACTATAGAACATATACATGTGAGCATAATGCACGTCCATGCTGCAAAGACTGTTACATGTATAAAGGTGTAAGTGCGTTCTGCACGTCCGTCAACCGGATCAGAGATATGTTGGAATAGTCACAACTAACACAGACCACGTAAACACAGACCCAGTAAACATATGTAAACAGAATATGGATATGCGTAATGCGTCTGCGCAACCCACAATTAGGAAATGCAAGTGTCGTGTGTGTGATCCACTCAAGCAGGGAAGGTTAAGGATGTGTCCTCCACGTCAACCAGACATGTCTCATAAATGTCAGCCTCTGAAACTATGGAATCGAATGCCATGTAAAGTACCATTAGAAATAGTGAGAAACACACGCTATGTGATGAGACAAACATAGAATGTGGATAGAATAACGAGTCAGTAGTATGGATTGATGACGTTTGTGCATCAGTAACCCGACCCACTTGTCAGAAGGTGACGTCTGGTGTTCAGTTGGCTCACACTTGTTGACCGGGCTAGGCTAGCTGGATATATGTCCAGTGTCAGCAGAGGCCATGGAGAAATGCTCCACACACAATAATAGCACAACATACCAAAGTACTCATATATGTAACCAAAGAACAACAACAATAGAAAGTGTCCTGAAAGGATTGGTTACACACAGATCCCAGGCGACGACAGATATATATGGCCAGTGGAAGCCGTCACAATTATGGGATCAGGTCCCTATAGCAGAAGGTCACACATGACACCAGCGATTGCCAGATAGACACTGGTCAATGTAACACACAGCAAGATTAAGGGCCAACCAGCCATACACCATGCCAGAACCTGTACAGTGGAAAGGTATGGCATAGTAATTGATGTGTGTACACAGGTAATCCACAGACAGTAACAAAGAAAGGTATGAGACGAGGGGTTCACATGTATATATCTACACACAGCAGTCCGCCCATATATGGCCTGGACATAGATTTGTCACTTGAAAACAAGATGTAAACAACTACGGTTTATTCCATTTCATATTGATATAGTTATAATACAGTCATATTCATATGTAACATCGTGACTCATTTACATTCCTATTTATACAAAATATGCTTTAATTATACATATTGATTCCATACTTTGGAATCGTAATGCAACAATTATACACATTGATATACAATATCATGATCACACTACATTCTAAGGTTTACTCACAACAATTATCAACTATGTTTCAATATACTGATTGTATTGACCAATACTGTAGTTATATTAACACATTGCTGTTGTATTATTGTTTCCATTAAGTAATGTATGCAACACTGATTTGTATATGTCAAGTTATCATCAAGACTTGGAGCACTGTCCACTTAACTATGAGCAGGTTTATTGATTAATTGACTTTAAACTGACTCTGAAGGAAGTGTATAAGGGACGACTATCTAATGTATTTCGTACTCCGACAATGCCCCATGTTAGTGGGTGAAAGAGCTCAGTATCTTTTGACTGTGGAGTGTATCGTTACTGTCATTGTCTGTTTTGGCCTGATATATGTTCAATAATGTCTTTTATGAAGATGACCAGGACTCAAGGTTTGCTGTATTTCCGCTTACTGGCACGTGGATATCGATAGGCCAAGTAATACATAATATGGGTAGTCAAACATTGGGGAACATACAGCAGCAGTCAAAACCACTGGCCAGATGCTGACAGTCCAACACGTTCTACACTTTACATATGCACATCGGTGTCCATTGTAGGACTCCAAAAATTGATCCATTCGCAATATCAACCAGCTGCGATCGACCCAGACGGAGTGACAGCCATGACTACAGCTAGACATATGCACCACCAGCGTGTTTAAGGTTGATGACAACTGTCCATGAAATGCAGGACATATGAACAGAAATCCCCAGATTGTCGTGTCCATAGAAGTGCGTCCACATCCCAGTCCCGCACACATGAAGGATGTGTAATGGGTACCGTGGAGGGTTGCAGCCATGGGATCCTGGGTATGCAAAAATGGGGCTCGGTGTTGTTTGGCAGATAATCCGTTGTCCCGCCCCGTGGGAGGGATGTGGGTATAGCACGTGCCTTACTCCCCACTAATGATGCAAAGCATCCACCGGATAATGCTAAAAGCAGGTGTGAAATGTGTACAGCCCTATATCAGTGTCCAGTAGGCAATTCCCATGGATGGACAAGTGTACGACCAAGATGGCACCTATAACTGGAAACCTGGTGGAATTACACAGCTGCAGTAAGGCATAACACAGGAAATACAGATAGGGACTACAGTAGACACTCCCCATACAAATAAAATAAAAGTAGAACGCGGATGCGGAACAAAAACCTTTATTAAACACAAAGAACTGCTTTCACATCAGTGAGTTTCTTCAGAGTTGAACTCTGAAGAAACATGATGGCACAGCTTGTAATTTAATAAAATGCGGAACACTGATATTATTACTATTTTTGTTTTTGTTTTGAGTCTTACTCCCCATACATAGTCAGACCGTCGCAATAGTACACAGCACTAGATCTGCCAGCAACAACATGGATCCCTCCATATACGGAACAAATGGCGACCAGCCTGTGGAACACATACTAATGGCACACTATTGCTTCAACTAGGAAGGTCACATAGGATGTTTCAACACTGGCGTTCCATGTCTCAAAAGACATCCTTCAATGAATAAATAGGGTATACATGTTCTGGCTGAGTTATGTTGACAATACAGTGGCGTCTATGTCCTACTGGGCCTTCTGAGGATTACTTAAATCAGTTTCCAACCTGCGGCCCATCAATACCATTTGGGTTAATGGTAGTAGAACATGGTTTACGTAGCACAACATAATATGTGTAGTCAAACACACATCACGATTAAGGAACATACAGCAGCGGTCACAACCACTGGCCAGATGGACACAGTCCAACATGTTCATTTTACATATGGGCATGTCCATTGTAGGACCCAAAAATTTGTCCATTTGCAATGCCAACCATTCGGAGACCAAGATGATACTACTGGCCGTGACTACGGCACAGCTATATATGCATCACCAAGCGTGGTCAAAGGGTTACGACAACTGTCAAAATCACGGGACATATGCACAGTAATCCCCAGATTGTCAATCCCATAGATGTGCATCCACATCCCATTCCCCGCTACTGCCATGGAGGAGTTTGCAGCAATGGGTACCTGGTCCAAGTGGTTGCAGCCATGGGATCGTGGGTATGCAGAAATGGGTGTCGGAGATGATTGGCAGATGATCCATTGTCCCGCCTCGTGGGAGGGATGTGGGTACAGAACATGCCTTACCCACCTAATAATGACAAATCATTCACCGAGAGGTTACATGCAGCTGTGAAATGGGTACGCCAGCCCTACACCAGTGTCCAGTAGGCATTTCCCACGGATGGACAAACGCATCGGCCAAGATGGCACCCATAACAGCGTAAAACCTGGTGGAATCACACAGCTGTAGTATGGCGCATAACGCAGGGAATACAGATAGGGACTACAGTAGACACTCCACATACAAGGTCAGACCGCCATTAAATACCCGGCGATACACAGCACTCAATCTACCAGCGACAGAATGGTGATCACTAAGCTTCATACCAGCGTAACAAATGAAACCTCCCGGAGCACATACTAATGGCACAGCGACAACGTAAACTAAAAAGTGAGTTATAGGATGTTTAAGCTATGGCGTACACACATATAAAAGAACATCCTTCAATGAATCAATAGGATCTACATGTTTTTCTTCATATTGACCGCGGTAATACAGAGGCGGGAATGTCCCAATGGGATATCTGCGGATTAGTTAAAGCAATTGTTAGCCTGCATCATTGGAATTACACCATTTGGGTTCTGTGGCGGGAAACCCTGTTTACGTAGCACTACATAATATGGGTACTCGGACATCCATGATTGCTGGACATACAGTGGCAGTCAAACACACTGGCCAGATGGACACAGTCCAATATGTTCTACACTTTACATATGCACACTGGTGTCCATTGTAGGACCCAAAGATTTATCCGTACGCAATGTCAACCAGCTACAAGCGGGAGACCCCGATGAAGTGACAGCAGTGACGGCACAGCTACATATGCACCACCAGCGTGTTCAAGGTTGATGACAACTGTCCATGAAATGCAGGTGATATGCACAGGAATCCCCAGATTGACCAGTACATAGAAGTGCGTCCACATCCCATTCCCGCACACATGGAGGATGTGCAATGGGTACTGTCGAGGGTTGCAGCCATGGGATCGTGGGTATGCAGAAACGTGGCTCGGTGTTGTTTGGCAGATAATACGTTGTTGTTGTGGGAGGGATGTGGGAGTAGCACGTGCCTTACTCCCCACTGATAGTGCAAAGCATCCACCGGCTAATGCTGAATGCAGGTGTGAAATGTGTACTGCTCCATACCTGTGTCCAGTAGACAATCGCTAGGGATGAACAAGCGTAGGACCACGATGGCACCCATAACCGCGAACCTGGTGTAACCACACAGCTGCAGTGAGGCATAACTCAGGAAATACAGATAGGGACAACAGTAGACACACCCCATACAAAGCCAGACCTGTGCGAATGCGTACACAGCACTCAATCTGCCAGCACAGAAAGGGGATCACACGTTCCCATACGGAACAATGGGTGACCTGTGGAACATACCAATGGCACAATATCAAGCGTCAAGGAAAGCCATACGATGGTCCAAAGCTATGGCGTTCCACCAATGAAGAACATCCTTCAGTAGACTGATAAGGATTAATGTCAACTGACCATGGAATGCACCTACTCAACATGAAAGACCAGCTGGCACATTATGGCACACAAGCCAAGACACACATAGGTGCAGATGGAAGACAGTCAGCGTAGACATTTTGGAGTCCACGATAGGTCATGTGGTATCCAAAGGTTACTCCACTTAGGCAATATGCGGCGCTATCACCCGTAGGCTCATTGAGACTTACACATAACATAGGCGTGTCAGGCTTCATATATCCCCCCCTTACACTTCCATGTGTTACTTTCATGCAAACCTTAATAGACAGGTAACCACAGCAAAGCACAGGCCTTGTGTAACCAGACACACACATATATTTAACATCACCGGAAGGCATCCTAATAGCACACATGTATCATATGATATTGTACTATGCCGAATACTCATCAATCGAAGATGTAACACTGTATATGGAGAGGATATGCATGGCATATCACTGTAATACCAGCAGTTACAGAACTGAAAGGGGAGTGGACTCTAAAATGTGTACCTAATCCTACATCTGTACCTGACTGCATTCCGTGCCACGGGGGCTTGCTCCACCTGCCTCTCCAAAGAGGAGGCCTCATCAGTCATTCCATCAGGGCTACAGCCCTGGTGTGTGGCCAATCCTCCACCTACTAATCCAACTAGATCCCGCATTCTATGGCACTGGCTGATAGGGTCCCCCTCTGGTATTATAACCTGGACATTGTACAACACGAATGTAGACGTATGCCTTGTGATGTATATATCCGGCCATAGGCATGCATGGCAATCCTGCAACCACCCAGGGCGCCACACTGAGTGGAAACCCACCACCTACTTCCTGAAGTAGGTGTGTCACTTGTGTGGATGTCTCTCTGGTGGGGGCACCATGAGCTTCATGGTGAGTGGTATAGGGCCTATTTCTGGCCTAGGGAAGCAGTCGATCTAAGTCTGCTGCCATAGCAGAGTAGTACAGTCTGCAGGTATGTGCAGGCGTGTACATGAAACAATGATCCCTGAAGTTACTCATAATTAAGCGACTTTTTACTGAATTGGCTGTAGCGGGACACACACCGCAGCCATGCATACAGCACAGGTAGACATACACACACCATAGCAGAGCAGAAATTACACCACGAGGTGTATGGGCGTGTACCAGGTGCACACTGTCAGGTCAGCAGGATAGCTGTCTGCCCACGATATCCAGCAGATGTCCTGACGGTGTTCTGCAATACGGACAGTGCATGGACAATAAGTGGATATACCAGCGTACTACGGACATAATATTGTCAACCCGTGCGGTATAGGTACATGGAAAGACATCCGTCCATGCTAGAGCAGCGTAAAGGGCACAACATAGGTACATAGATATACAATGTCAGAGATACAGACAGACACATGTGGCAGGCCGGGAGTGTAATGTGTACACACAGCATCACCCCACCACACCATGGGGCATGGTGCACGTGGAGAACACGCCACGGCGGTCGCCCGACCTACAACAGGCAATAACATGTGCAGTACCTGACTGCCATGCATTACCACTCATCCTACAAACACATGGGGATGGCGGCAGGATATGAGTGTTCGGCCCAAAACACAAGCAATGCAGTATGAACCCATGCATCTGGGAGCATGGACACACACATGTAAGCAGGCATGGTGATTGATCACACCCCCACATACCCAAACGCACAAGCGCATTTATTATCTGGCAGGAGTATGGGAATGCGCTACATGGGCCAATGAAAGCACACCACCATCAGAGGCACATGTACAGGTGGGTGACAACATCCGTAAAGGAATGGCCGCTGATAGTCAAGGTTTGTGTTGCGAAGCGTCTAAAAGCATGATCATCTGCAGAGGCAGCTGGAAACACACACACACACAGGGAAGGGCCAGGAGTCGAACCTACGCCTATCTACATGATTTCACTACAGTATGAAGCATTTACAGAACGCGCTACCGAATTTACTGAGCACAGCGCTGTCGGAGGCATATTTCTAGGCGGGTGACATCACTCGTAAGACAATAGCCGGCAATAGCCGATGTATGTGTTGCGGAGCGTCTAAACGCTAGTTCATCTGCAGAGGCAGCTGGAAACACAAACACACACACGGAAGGGCCGGGAGTCAAACCTATGCCTTTCTACATGATTTCACTACAGTATGAAGCATTTACAGAACGAGCTACCGAGTTTACTGAGCACAATGCTGTCAGAGGCATACTTCTAGGCGGGTGACATCACTCGTAAGGCAATAGCCGGCAATAGCCGATGTATGTGTTGCGGAGCGTCTAAAGGCTAGTTCATCTGCAGAGGCAGCTGGAAACACACACACACACGGAAGAGCCAGGATTCGAACCTACGCCTATCTACATGATTTCACTACAGTATAAAGCATTTACAGAACGCGCTACCGCGTTTACTGAGCACAGCGCTGTCGGAGGCATATTTCTAGGCGGGTGACATCACTCGTAAGACAATAGCCGGCAATAGCCGATGTATGTGTTGTCTAAAGCTAGTTCATCTGCAGAGGCAGCTGGAAACACACACACACGGAAGGGCGAGTCGAACCTACGCCTATCTACATGATTTCACTACAGTACGAAGCATTTACAAGAGCTGGCCTTCACCGAGTTTACTGAGCACAGTGCTGTCAGGAGGAGCATACTTCTGGGTGGGTGACATCACTTTCGTGGAGCAATAGCCGGCAATAGCGATGTATGTGTTGGTGTCTAAAAGCTAGTTCATCTGCAGAGCGGCTGGAAACACACACACACACACACGGAAGGGGCCGAGTCCGGGCTTCAGCCTATCTACATGATTTCACTACAGTATGAAACACATTTTACAGAACCGCGCTACCGAGTTTACTGAGCACAGCTGTCAGAGGCATACTTCTAGGGTGGGTGACATCACTCGTAAGACAATAGCGGCAATAGCCGATGTATGTGTTCGGGCGTCTAAAAGCTAGTTCATCTGCAGAGGCAGCTGGAAACACACACACAAGGGCCGGGAGTCGAACCTACACCTATCTACATGATTTCACTACAGTATGAAGCATTAACAGAATGCGCTAACGAGTTTACTGAGCACAGCGCTGTCGGAGGCATACTTCTAGGCGGGTGACATCACTCGTAAGACAATAGCCGGCAATAGCCGATGTATGTGTGCGTCTAAAGCTAGTTCATCTGCAGAGGCAGCTGGAAACACACACACACACACACGGAAGGGCGGAGTCGAACCTCGCCTATCTACATGATTTCACTACAGTATGAAGCATTTACAGACAGCTACGAGTTTACTGAGCACAGCTGTCAGAGGCATACTTCTAGGGTGACATCACGTAAGACAATAGCGGCAATAGCCGATGTATGTGTTGGCGTCTAAAAGCTAGTTCATCTGCAGAGGCAGCTGGAAAACACACACACACACACACACACACAAAAAAAAAGGGCGGAGTGAACCTCCTACCTACATGACACACTACAGCATGAAGCATTTACAGAGCAGCTGGGATTACTGAGCACAGCACTGTCAGAGGCATCCCCTAGGTGGGTGATCATCTGCAGACAATCGCCGATAGGGAATGCAGACAGTGCTGCAGCCTGTTACCATCCCAAGGTGGCACAGTACACGTAGTGCTGCAGTCGAATACCACATAACTAGTGATCAGTACATCCACAGAATCGGGATGCACCACATGACACTACCTAGGGGGGCATCCGTGTGCAGGATGTAGAGCCAATGTGGCATGAGCACATATGTGTCACCTGGATGGTCACCATGGCTATACAGGATGCATTGCCATGGCTAGCCCAGTTGCAGACACGTGGCGACGCTGTACCCTGGCGTGTACTGGCCATGCCTCCCACACCTGCGGTTAAGGAGACAGACATGCTCAGGGGTATCACGCAGTCGGTCGGTGTGCACTGTCCTGTGTGTCAATCTACACAGCTGCTTACTGGGCATGCTCAGACACTAGACTGGCACAGAGCAGCCATGCATACACATGGAGCAACAGCATGGGTGGCAGCATGTGGACCGTCGTGTGTCCAGCACACAACAGCAACAGTCATGGCACAGCGTGGCTTGCAAGGATACAGGCATGCACCGGGAATTACTGCAGTCGGGCGTGTGCACTGCTGTGTCACTCTACACAGCTGCTTACTGGGCATGCTCAGACACTTAGACTCGGCACAGAGCAGACATGCATACACATGGAGCAACAGCATGGGTGGCAGAATGTGGACCGTCGTGTGTCCAGCCACACAACAACAACCAGTCATGGCACAGGCGTGGCGTTGCAAGGGATACAGGCATGCACCGGGTATTACTGCAGTGGGCGGTGTGCACTGTCCTGTGTGTCAATCTACACAGCTGCTTACTGGGCATGCTCAGACACTTAGACTCCGCACAGAGCACACATGCATACACATGGTGCGACAGCATGGGTGGCAGAATGTGGACCTCGTGTGCCCAGCCACACAACAGCAACCCGGCCATGCCACAGGCGTGGCGTTGCAGCGGAATATCCAGGTGCAATTAACCATGGGTAGGACGCTACAGTTTGTTGCATGCTACAGACCACCCTCCCAACTCCTGGATACCTGCACAGCCCCCTGAGGACACTGGTGAGTGTGCATGCTCTACAACAGCACCGTGTGGGTGAAAACACCCATACATGACTGGGAACATTACCCATGACACAACACCCTGCCACAGGTCCGGTGTTCATACGTGACGCTGTGAAACAGCCATGAACCATACCCACTAGGGGGATACCAGTTCTGCCCATACACATGGGAAATGCTCCACAGGATGTACATCCCTCAATGGTGATGTCAGACCATATAGTGATCCACTGGTAATCCACATCCTGCACCCAACACTGGCATGGGAGACCTAAGTGAGGACCTCTTCACAGCAAACCACAGACATCAAAGAGGTGTGGTACTACAAGTCCACCATGCCAGTGGTGAACACAGGCCACTGCCAACCCCTTGAATGCCTTCTCTGAGCACACAGGGATGTCTGCACCAAGTGAACATGACAACGTCAGGACCTTGTCCACCACAGGTAGGCACATGGTCTGGTGGACCACAGCCACTGACAAACTGTACATCAGCAGTTTGAGCTAATACATGAGGCATTATCAGTACCAGGGAAGCCATCACCCATTCATACCAGCGTCAACATCGGCACATACAATCATCCAAGGCGCTTGTGGTAGTGGTACTGCAGAGGGCACATGACACAACCATAGGGCCTTCCTCAACTGTGGTAGGGACATGGGTGGAAGCGCACCGACATGGCCAGAAATTATCCAGAATGGTACAATGGTCACTGCACCCACAGACATTGTCAACAAACCAGCGGACATGTCCCATGCATACATCCACCCCCCCACCCCAAGAGGGGACATATCCATCCCACCAGAGTCTAGCCTCGAAACATCTCATATGCCCTGGAGTAATGTGATATCTGTTAGATGGTTAACACAGCACCAATGGGCCCCGATGGTGTCCCTGGCTGTGTGCTACCCAACCTCATTGAGGCCCTCACCCCACACATAAGGCCACTGTCTCATGTTAGCCTTACTACGGGCTAGGTCCCCGCTGGATGGCATATGGCATCTGTGGTCCCACTATGCCAGGGTAGTGCTGTTATGGACTGCAGACATTACTGCCCTATCAGCTTGACAAGCCTTGTCTGCAAAGCTGCGGGGAGGGACATACAGGTGCCCATGAATACAAACAGTGGTGTACAGCCAATACCGGAAGATACCCACAACAACTTAGTCAAGGGCAGATGCTGCCTCCCAAACCTGCTCATCCTGTCTGGAGCAGTCACCAAGGCCATTGATGGGGGTAGGTCGGTTTGCACACACTACCATGCCCTGGTGGGGGCATTCAGAACGCCTCCACGTGGGTCTCATGGAAAGGCTCACCAGCGACATGTGGGGACATAAGTCCCCGATGGTTCTCAGAATGGTTGGAGGTCACACCACACAGGGTGTGTGTTCCTGGTGCCCTGTCAGACTAAAGCTGGTCTCAGGTGGAGGCCCACAGGGCTCCTCTGGGCCCCATGCCATTGGCATTGACCTTACAATGTGCATGCCAACATAGGGGTTGTGGCAGACTATGCGATGACTGCACAGCCCATACCCAACACCCATCTGACACAGACATCCACCTGGCGTCATCACATGGATAACTGGTGAGCCATGGCCTGTTGCTACATGCCAGAGAAGGTGCAGACCTACCCAGTGTGAAGGACATGTTTGCAGCGTAACATGTCGGTGGTGATCCATTCAACATGGTGGGCGTGTTCATGGAGATGGGTACCACACTGTCAGTAACCTCTGTCAACACACACAATGCCAATGTGGGTGGGAAGACATTCCACCTGGCCACCTGGTCTGGAAGGAATCACATCCACATCACGGTGTTCATTGTACCCCTGTACACATCACACACCACAGCAATGATTGCGTACAATGGCACTATGGGCTGTACCTAACCTGACACCTGCAGCACTGGAAGGACCACAAACATTCCACGGGATAAAGGTGCTGGGACATGTGTCTCACACTGCCCGACCAAGGGACTGGCTGTATACCTTCCCAGACGTCTGCTCTGTGGTGGTCTGTGCCTGACATACACAGCCATGTCCACCTGGGTGACATGGAGTTCCACCTCTAGGCTGGCAAACACGCCCCCACAGAATGGGGGCAACTACACAACTCACCC
>NW_025051810.1:0-11905 GCF_019279795.1 Protopterus annectens | reverse complement strand
ATTACTAATTGCATTTCCTTTGTATATTTCACGGCAAGGTCTCTCCTCCCTATCACACAATCTCCTAAGGCATATTCAATTCAGATTCATGGCCACTTCTGCCTTCTGGTCTAGAATGTCCATTTATGATATTTGGCGCAGCAACTACCTGGTCCAAATGTCTGCAGACTCTTTATTACTCCATTACCAAACTAGACTCTTGATTTCTAGAGGTAGAGCTGCTTTGCCTCATAGCTGTGAATTACTGCCATGAGGGGGCCACCCGAAAGTTTCACATAGCTGGGGACTCTGTCCCATATAAGTTGAGGAAGTACAAACATCAGATATTAAAGTTATGTACTCAATATAACTATGCATCAGTGTTGCCCATTTTCATTCTCCCTCCACCCCCTTTCTGGTCATCTTCTGGAGTGATCTGATGGATTTTGTTTTCTTGGAGCCTCTTGTTCCAGGTTTGAGCCCTAGCTTTACTGTTATTTTTCCCTACTATATCTTGCAGCAAACTTGATCTGAGGTATTGTAATTAAAGCATTATGGGTAGAGGGAGGAGCGTGAGAATTGGATCCTTAAAGGGAGAGTGTCAAGATTCCCTGCATCTCTCATTGTTTTGATTAAGCTGGTAGGTCAGGTGATCCTATTGTTTACATTCAGTGCAGCTTTTAGGTATAAAAGCTCAGGTTTCAGTAGTTTGGGAGAGGGTAATTTAGCACTTCAGAACATGCTAACAGTTTCCTCTTGTGTGCTCTTTTTTATTTACAGCCCCATGGCCATAGTAAACCTTACAGTATCACTTCACTTTGAAATTTAGAGAAGTGCTTATGTATGAGCTACTGTTTCTTCTATTTCCACATCGGAGGCAGACACAAATGTGATTTTTTTAAATATTTTCATAACACAGTTGTTTGGGTGTACACCTTAATGGAAAAAGATGTAATGCATTTTACTGCTCATTGATGTCCTTTTTACATAACAGTCCCTTCAGTTTATTATTGCTGTGGTGGGTCTTACTGTTATTTGTTTTATGAAAAAAGGGCACCAGCTGTAATTATGTCCTTAGATGAGTTAGCATAGATGCATTACTGCAAAGTTGGAGGACTAATCAGAATGCTTACAGAAAAAAAGATGCACTGTTACATTGTGAAGCACTCAACAACTAACTCAGCTTTCAATAGTAGGCATGTGGAAAAGACAGACTATTGTTCCACATTGCTAAAGAATTATCAATCCCTGGTCCTGATGTGTACAAACAGTGCTTCAGGGAGGTCACCTGAAAAAGTTCAGCATGGCACCAGCACTCCAGAAAGAATTTGAGTGAGCTTCATTCGGAAGAATACTTTTTAGGTGAATTTAGTCTGCCAGCTGTAAAATTGGAACTATCCTAAAGCTGCCTTTAACACAAATAGGCATAGTATTTTTTTTTCTCTTCTGCTTGTTTATGCAACTTACCATGCAGTGCAAATATGAAATCATATGCAACCTAAAAGTCCTCACTGTGCCATCATCACTACAAATGTCTGAGATTGGATGAAATGCATTCCTCAGAACAAATACCACCCCAAAGTTATCAGGGTTTGTAACAGACTTATAAAAAGGCTGTTTCGATAATCCTGACACATGTTGTTTAAAACAAAATTGTTTCTTTCTCGCTTTTCCCAGTTAGAACGCCACAGCGGAACTCCCGTCCGCTAATGATTGGGCAGTAGATTTTTTGACGTGGCTGGCTTGCCGGGCCTAATGCATAGCCTTCAACCTAAGGAACGGTCCTCTATTCACACATACCACTAAACATAAATTGCTGTACTCTACAAGCTGTTGAAAAGTGATATCAAAAATAAATGTGAAATAACAACCTGACAAATAAAACAAAAGAACAGTAATGCACCTTGCCAATCCTGTACTGCTCTTCATGTACAGACTGTTCCACCCACAGTCCTACATTAATACTTGAATAAGCTACTCTGAACTCTCACAACATTGTACCAAGTGAATTAGAGTTTATAGCAATAAGTAATTATATGCCTGTCCCAAAAACTATGCAGCCTTGGATGGGGGTGGGTGGTCTTTTACCTCTATGTTAACGTTCTTTAGGATTAGTCATTTGTACTGCTCAAGTGTTAATTCCTTGCCATTCTTTGTCTGTATGACTTAACTCCCCTGTTACTCATGTGATTCTGTATAGGTTGTATTAGGTGTTGTGGGTGGCTGCGCCCCACAAATCACTCTAATATAAATATCCTCCAGGGTTGCACCATTTGTGGGGAAGGGAACCAAGTTACGAGAGCCTACTATGCTGCCTGTGCCCTTTGGTACTAGAAGTAACCACTGCTGTTATTGTTTCTGTTTTATGGTTATGTTTTTTTTTTTTTCAGGTACTGATTGCCATGTATGAATATGACATTTTTTCAGGTGACTGCAAGAGATAGCTGCCATAGGCTACATGGACTTTGGTCAAGTAGCTAATACTACCATAGTAGTATATAGCCAACACATTTGGGAGCTGAGAATGTCTCAAATGGTGATGTCCTAATAAGCTGGCAGCCCCAACAGGCCTAAAAAGAATAACTAATATCCAAAAAGAATGAAAATGGGGGTTAACACTGGACTTACAACTGGCTTATTATGGGAGTACAACCTCATGCTAACAAAATACCAAACATAAATGAAGGGCACCTGCCAGGGCCATTATAAGCCTAGTCATGCAACCCAACCCAATTGTGTCCCTATGTATCATGGACATTTATTAGGACAGGTATGTTAGTTGGGAAGTTTTTAGAGGTTATGTGGAGGATGTTAGTTTGGCATTGACTGTCTCTACATATCAGAGATGTGGGGTCAGACCCAATTTACGATCAACTAGCAGTAATATATATTCAAGTAGTGGTCCATTGATATGTTAGCATCGGTGACTATACAGATAGAGATTCTGCTGCATTTCTTTAGATGATCTTATGATATTCAAATGGAATGAAGCATAGAGCAGTCATGAAACAGAATGATGGAACATAGAAGTCTTTGATATAGAAATCATGGCCACAGTCAAAACTGGTACAACAGACCCAGTCCACAAAGTATTAGCAGTGCTGGTGGTAGCAATGATGGGGGCAGGTACAATGACTTATATGGACAATACTTAATGTTTTACTTGATACTAAAGTTAAACTGCGGTAACATATTTTACAACTAATCAATAATCCTAAAGTCTATTTGTTCCATGATGATCCCTTCAATGTAACTTCTAGTGGACAGGCTGTCTGCGGTAAAACATTTTTGAAAGAAGTACTAGCCTGGCATCAACCTGGGTGGTGCAGCGGTGGCGTTGTTGCCTCACAGCACGAGGTTCTCCTGTTCGATTCTCGGCTGGAGCGCCTTCTGTGTGGAGTCTGCATGCCCTCCCTGCGGTCGAGTGGTGTTTGAAAGACATGCATAGAATGGGCGTGCCTTTGTTGAAGGTTGGGCATCGACCTGGCACCTCGGCACCATGAAAATCTACTGCCAATCATTAGTGGACTGGAGTTCCGCTGTGGTGACCCCTAACCAGGAAAAGTCGAAAGAAGAAGAAGAATAGCCTGGCATCAAGTGTAATGTGGGACTCTGAAATGCTACCCAGTATTCTCTCACCAAAACAGTGAAGCACATTCTGCATAGTATACAATATAAACAAGAATGCTGATCATGTTGAGCCTCTCCCACTAAACAAAAAATATATGAAATAATTGAGATTTGGTTTAGTATATTATTTACTACCAATATGCAGTGGTATACACATATGCAGGCAAAAATGCCCAACTGGGTGAGCATCATTAGCATAAGAAATCTCCTCATTACTGTACTTAGATAATGGGCTATCTGTTACATTGTTTTGTATTTTTTAATAGTATATGCATTATGTCCTTCCTTAGATCACTGTTGCAGTATCACTAATGACTGCGGTATCCTGCTAAGGATAGCTGCACAATTCATCCATCCAGCATAACTTCCTCTCATACCATATGTCCAGTGTATGACTTGGAAGTAAGAAAGTGCTGCTAGAGGGGGCACAGGTGCACAAAACACATCTGAACTTTGTTGCCACAAAACCCAAACACAGAACCCATTTCAACTTTAGTCTGTCACACATGTGATCCATGTCTTTTCTATTGCCTTGGGCAGATAAAGTAGCTTACCTTTATTTCTTCTATTTATGAGACAAATATTTTGTTTGTGACATTGAAGAAAGAAAATGAGACTGCAGGAGGCAAGATTTCCATGCAGAGGCAAGCACACTAAGCTTTATTTTACATCTTGGGGCAATCACCCATAATTATAAAGATGGTCAGTATTCTCACTCATGTATCTCTAACACCTTACACAGTAGGTTATCTTTAAGAATTATTTTAGAAATAAGAGAGTTAAGAAGCTGGACATAGGGTATGATGGCTTTAGACATCCCTCCTTTGACAACAATTAATTTTAAAAAGTCCAGCCCTAAAACGTTTGCTGCTGTATGGTCATTTCATATATCTTTGCTGGGTCTCTTAAGTTCTTGGACCATCCTGGTTCCTTTGATGTTCCCTCTTCCTCAACCCTGTTGAATTTGGATATGGAACAACCTTCTCAGATGTCCTTTTGGATGGACAAGATGTCCATGATCAATGCAATGTCTTAACCAAGTACCTGTGCAATACTAAAGTGTTGTGCAAGTAAGTGTTCAGTTCAAAAAGTGTTAAAATGTGTTTCTAAGTATGTGCAATATTAGTCTGTCTACCTGCATGTCTGTGATGTAATAGCCAGGTGTTACATGTGTAAATATCTGTGAAAATAGTCTATATGTTGTCTGCACATTGAGTCTGGAGATGGGGAATTTCATTCAGTTTCTGCACTTGTGTGATTTTTGAATGACAATAAAGTTTACTTTGACTTTGACTTTGACTTGACTTTGACTTTGAAAATCCACTTTGGAAGATAATAACTCAGCTTGTCATTCCCTTTATACTTCAATAGGTCTCCTTTAAATATCTAGATGAAACACTACAAGTTTAAGTACTTTAATATTTCACGATAACGTAAGCTTTCACATTCATGGATGCCCCTGGTATATTTCTACTCTACTCTTTCCAATTACACATGCTAGTTTTCTTATAAGGATTCCATATCATTATTCCATACTCTACGTCTTCATCATTTATTGTTCCCTAGACTCTAAATATTTTATACAGCTTATTGTGTTATAACTATCATTAACCAGTTGGTGAATATGATCAAGAAAATAATCAAACTGGATCAACCCATATACCTAGAGCCTTCAATGAATCCATACTGAAAATAAATGTATTCTGTTTTAAATGTGCACCCTTCAATCTGTGTTTCACACAGCTCATGTGTTTAGTTTTTGATGTGTTTATCAGCATGTTATTCTCCTGTGCCCAACTAGTCAATTTAGTCATGCTCTATTGTTGATATGCCCTATTCATAACAGATGTAATCATTTTCCCCATTACTAAGTCATTGGCATAGAGACTGTAGATCACTTGCATAAGAAAAAGATACAATCTGAAGAAGTATGAGCCCAGGACAAAGCTGGTGAGACACCCTCACTATAGCAAAGTGTCCTACCTGTCCAACTGCATAATTATACTTACCATGTCCTATTTGTAAGCCGTGGAGCTATCTGCCTTATCAAGGTTACAGTAAGGTTTAGTTCTAAATTATTCATTGTTATATTGTGACTAACCCAATCTAAGGGTGGAGATGGGTCTACATGAATTATTTCTGAAGACACATTCTCACTTGTTGCTGAGATTATATATTGTATTATTTATAAAACCATGTTAAAAGTAGTAATAGACCTATTTTAAACATATGCATGCTGATAAAGTATGGGTTCAAGTTCCAACATTTCCCACCTCAACCCAGACAATTTATCCAAAATAATTTTATTTATTTTTCTAATATAAGAACATAGACTTTGGGTATATATGGATTTGGGTTTATCCTAATTCACTTGCCCTTAAAAATAGGTTCAAAAGTGCAGCTGTATCACTTCAGTACTGGGTAATATCTCCCTACTTAAATAACCTAATATATAACAGATGTAACACTACTGTAAGTTCATGCAGAAGTGTTGCATTGTTTTCACTAATTATGTCTCCTCCCTGTACTTTGCTTGGGTTTCAGTTTGCATAGTAATTTTTTCAATATAATATAATTTTTAGTATCTGAATGTCAAGCACTTAGATGTTAATAGCACAAACTACCCTCCCCTACTATGAAGAAAACTGTTTTCATTAAGATTTTATCAATATATCTACAATATGCTTTTGAGAATAAAATTTAGAATCCACACACAGTTTACTGATTTATAAGTCTCACTTACTTTACCATGTCTTACATATTAATACCTATACACTAGTTTCCTATTGTAGTCAATATCTTTGTAGAAATTTCCTTCAAATATTTTCAGTTTATTTAGTTCAGTTTTCAAGTTGCAGTTTGATCACATTTCTGTTTGTGCTATTTTTTCATCTCCACATTATATAAATGTTTTGTTGTAATTGACCTCATGTACGTAGATCATGATTATAAACATTTATTTGATGTATACATATGCACATTATTATAGAAAGATGTGTGTGTGTTTAATACATATATATATATATATATATATATACACACACACACACACACATGATACTACTTACATAATCAAAAAAGTCAGTGGTATACTAACATAATTCAGAGACCACTTTCATAAAATTAATTAGGAGTATTGGATCCTAAAGAAGTAATTAGATAATTTATTAAAAAGCATACAAATATAAGTTATTAGGTATTCATATTGAAACACCTGACAAACCAATTTCAGTCACATACTGACATTTCACATAGTCAGTGTGCTAAACAGTCACAGCCCTTAAGGCCAAACAACATGCCAGACACACTTGTAATAGGTGACTCCATAGTCGTGGTCATTATACTGACGCATGCCCACCAGACTGAAACAAGAGAGGGTCACAGTAAGCTGCCACAACGGGAGCTAGAATCCGCCACATAACTTGCCACAAGCTCTCAGGTCACTCCACAGCAAGTACAAATACTGAGGCTCAGTCATTGTACATGCCGTGGTGTGAATGACCTGAGACGACTCTCCCTGGACTACATGAAAAGGGACATAGAGGAGCTCTCTGATTATGTAGCCCAGGCCGGTATGACCCTGACCCTGAGCAGCATCTTACCCCTCACCAAGAATGATGCCACAGTACAAAGACAAAATGATCAGTTTTAACAATTGGCTTAATTACTGGTGTGTGTCATTCTAAGGGGATCCAATGTCTGTCTGCTTGGGATGACATGCTTGACAAGCCACGCTAAGCCGCAAGGGACGGGCTTGCACCTGTCACCCTGGGCTTCGGATATTGGCCAAGGCCTTTACCACCCCATAGTGCCTTTTTTTAGGCAAGGCTCAAAGGATAAACCTACCTCCTAGAAAACACAAGTGGAAAAACTAAGGGTAATGCTGCTCAATGCCAGAAGTCTAAACCTCAAGATGCTGCGCCCTCAAAGCCCTTTCCTCAGTGAGTGGGTAGGAGAATATCGATGTCTGTGCAGTGACTGAAACCTGGTTCAAGGCTCCTGAGAGCACCCCAGCACTATCAGGTTTTACCTCATATCATGCTTCTCCGCCCCAAAACTTGGACCGAACCACAAAAGGAGGGGAGTATCCATATTCATCAAAGATACCCACACCTCCAGGTTAGTGTAACAGCATCTAAGCATCGGAGACCATCCAGGTGCAACTAACCATAGGCAAAACTGCCCACTTACAGTTTGTAGTGAAAGCATGTTACAGACCACCCTCCTCAAACTCAGGAACCTCCACACACAGCCTTCCTGAAGAGACTAGAGTATAGAATGTCTCTCCAAATACCATTATATTGGGAGACTTCAACCACTTTCAAACATAGTAGACTGGGAACATTACTCAAGCCCCAACACCCTAGCCCAAAGGTTCTGCCTTACAATTCATAAACTCAAATGCAATGGAACAACTGGTCACCATTCCACAAGAGGAGACAATATGGAGGACTAGACTCTGATCATCACCAAAACATGGGGACAAAATGCTCCACACCGAAGTATATCCCTCTCTGGTAAGATCAGACAATAAATTAATCTCACTGGAAATCCACATCCCGCCCCCACCCCCTGCACAAAAGTATTCACAGTGAAGAACTTCTCAAAAGCCAACTTCACACTTCTTAAGACTGAAATGGTATCCTTCAAGGCCCCTGGGCTAGTAAAACCACAACCCACACTGCTGAATCCTTTGCAAATGCCTTCTACGGGCACCTTCAAGAATGCATGGATCATGCAATCCCAAATAAAACCAAGACCCATTCCCCAAAGGCAGGCGCCCGGTCTGGTGGACCCCAGCCATAAACAAACCCCTACAACAGGAGGAGGAAGCTACTACATGACAGAGCAAAATCCCTAAAAGGGAAGGCATCTCCTGATCAGTACTAGCAAAAACTAATATCACCGCATAAAATCATCCAAGGCCAACTTTGAGAGAAAAATCTAAAAGACACAAAAAGACAATCACAAGACCTTCTTTAGCTATAATAATATGTTAGAAACCTGGGTGGAAACTCCCAGATATGCTCAGAGTTAGTCCAAAATGATACAAAATACACTTAATGCAGTGACATTGCTAGCATTCTGGCAGACAGGTTCAGTGCAAATTTCTCCTCCCCTCCCCAAAAAGGAGAAGCAACTATCCCAGCTGAGTGTAGCCTCCCCACATCTAGGGTACTGCCCAGGGCAGAGCTGCTGCCCAGGCTGCCTCTAGAGCTAAAAAAAACACACAGCATCCAATGGGACCGGACGGTGTCCCGGCTGTGTGCTACATGAACCCAAGAGGAACTAAACCCACACATAAGGCTGCTGCTTTAATTTAGCCTACTACAGGTGATGCCACGTACCCAAAAAGAGTGAAAGCATACGACGGAGTGGTACCACTTCACCGTGCTTCTCACGGACCCACAATTATTACATTTGCATAAGCTTGACGAGCTCTGGTCTGCGTAAAGCTATGGAGAGGATCATTATGGAACTCATAAACAAAGAGCATTTGGGGATCTGCAGACATATGGATCCTACCTAATTTGGCTTTGTCAAAGGCAGATCCTGCCTTTTGAAACTCTTGATCGACTTTTGAAAACAGTCACTAAGGCTATTGATGAAGGTAAGGCAGTTCACACAGCCTACCTTGACCCTGCAAAAACGCTTTGACACAATACCTCCCACCTCTCGGGCATCATAGACAAACTCACCCAGCTTAAATGTAAAACCCATATGTCACAAGATGGGCTAAAAACTGGCTCAAGGACAGAACCCACAGGGTCAGAGTTGCTGGAGCTATGTCAGACTTCTGTTGCCAGTCAAGGCGGTGTCCCACAGGGCTCAGTCCTGGGACCCCTGCACCCCGGCATTTATTTTTCCGAGGCACAGGCAAACATAGGAGGATTGTGGCTGACAAAGTTCGCAGATGACTGCAAACTGGGCGCCCATAATTGATACTCCCAGCCATGAGGACACAAACATCCTTCAGAGAGGCCTCATAGAAATGGATAATTGGTGCCGTGGAGCCATGGCCTTAAGCTGAATGCCAAAAAATGTATAGTCATACCCTTTGGGAAAAACATACCTACAAATTACCACATAGGTGGTAAATCCATTGAAAGTACGGAAGAGGTCATCGGGGACCTTGGGACCCAGGTTGACAGTAACCTCTCATTTGACACTCACATTGCCAAAGTGGTTAGGAAGACCTTCTATATTGCCCACCTTATCATGAAGGGTTTCACATCTAGATCAAGAGAGGTCATTGTGCCCCTGTACTCTTCTCTTATCAGGCCAATGATTGAGTACAATGCCCCATTTGGGATGTATCTTACCCGTCACCTGCAGCAGTTGGAAGAGACCCCAAAAAGTTCCTCACCAAGAGGATGGAAGCAAGCGGGTCTTAAACATATGTCATATGCTGCCCGACTGAAAAAACTCCAGCTCTATTCAGTCACATACCGCCTACTCGGAGGTGATCTGTGCCTGACGTACAAGGCCATGTCCAATCCGGAATTAATGGACATGCTCCACCTTAGTAAATCCAAATCCACCAGAGCCATGAGAGCAAGAGACTTAAACCTCAACACAGAAATAAATAGGACGTGCTGGAGGGACAGATTCATGACCCAGAGGCTCCCTGCACTCTGGAACAGAATCCCAATCCATGTTAGGCAGAGCCCCTCACTGACGCTATTCAAGAGAAATCTTGACGAGTGGATGGGAGATCGTAGGTTTACCCCGGGGGTCATCTCTGTGTCACTACTAGACAGAGGCACAGTAAACTAAACCCTAAAAGGGCGAGTATTCTCTATCCCAAGGGTGGTGAAAGCCACACACTCTGGCTAGGCTTATAAATGCCCTAGGGCAGATAGCCTAGTACGAACCTATGAACCTAATTTCAATGTTTGAAATTCAGTCTTATATTAGTGCTTTAAAACAAAAAAAAAGCCTCAGGTAATGATGGAATCATTTTTTAAATATTTAAATGAATGAATAAAGAAGCTTTACGCTTATTACGTGAAAAAGTTTTCTTTTATAAAGATTTGGCTAACGCCTCCTTCGTGGAAGAATTCCTCATCTCTCTCTATATTAAGAACTGATAAAGACCCAACTAAATGTTCTTCTTATAGGCCAATTCTCTCTTAAATGTAGATTATGAAGTGTTCATGTCTCGTTCATGCTAACAGACTGAAGAACTTTCTCCCATTTTTGACTGATGAAGATCAAACAGGATTTACTTTCAATAGAATAATATATGATAATATTAAAATAGTACTAACGATAATTGATTCTGATAATAATTCAAACACAATCACCTCACCTTATAATCATCTTGGATATAAATTGTGCCTTTTTGATTCTGTTATAATTGGGATTATCTTTTCATTATTTTGAAGAACTGAATTTCTGTAGTAATTTACACAACCTTTAATACTTACAAAATCAACTTTATAAAGGATGCCAGGCCTATGTTACGATAGGTGCATATACCTCTCAATCCATTCAAATTATTAAAGGAACTAAATAAGGTTGTCCTCTTATCTCCTTTGTTTTTCACTTTTGTTATTGAGCCATTAGCTAATTTTATAAGGCTGAGTTCATAAATTGAGGGTATTAAATTAAGTACTGATGATCTTCTTCTTCTTTTGGTTTTTCCCAGTTAGGGGTCACCACAGCAGATCACCTGTCCGCTAATGATTGGCAGTGGAGTTTTACAGTGTCGAGTTGCCAGCCCGGCGCCCAACCTTCCACAGAAGGCGCACACACACACACACACACACACACACACACACACGCGCATTCACACCTAGGGCCAATTTAGAGTGTCCAATCCACCTGCAGCATGTCTTTGGGATGTGGGAGGAAACCGAAGCACCCGGAGGAAACCCACACAACCACAGGGAGGACATGCAGACTCTGCACAGAAGGCACCCCAGCCAAGAATCGAACCAGAGAACCTCTTGCTGTGAGGCGACAATGCTAACCACTGCGCCACTGTGGCCACCCTATTAAATTAAGTACCGATGTAACTTTTAAAATCCAAATGATTGCAGATGTCATCTTTCTCACTGTTAAAGGAAATAATGGTTCCCTTTCTGCTATCTTTGAGATAATAGAAATTTTTTTCAAAGGAAATCTGGTCTAATCTTTTAATGAGATAGTAAAACAAAAATATTTTCTAAGTAGACTGCAAAGTTACTAATTTGAATATGAGATTCACCAACTATGTTGTTCAAGAAGGTACACTAACAGATTTAGGAATAATAAAGCTAATGATATTAAATATGTAATATTTTAACTATAA
>NW_025051809.1:0-12977 GCF_019279795.1 Protopterus annectens | reverse complement strand
AAAAAAAACCTGTATGAAGCCTTGTTATTCAGTATTAACTCAATATGAGAATGCCACATAATAAGTTTCCTCTTCTTCAGAGACGATGGGCATCCTGCAGCCATGCACACTCTTAGCTCATCTACCCTGTCCTGTTCATGAGCCATTGTAGTCAACACTGACAGATCTATTGCCCAGGCACTAATAATATCTTGATCCACCTATGCCATGCCTCTCTACTATTTTATGTATGTGGCAGACACAATGCATTTAACTCTGCCACATTCCAAAACTGTATTGGAAGTAGCGGTGGAAATCTAGCGAAGGTGGGTGAATTTCCTAGCTTTTCCCAGTAAGTACCAATCACTAAATACCTTAGTAACTCTCTGCCATCACTAGGGAAACCATCATGTAAGGCACTGAATGCAGGTAGCACCTCTTCCTTACTTAAAAACGCCAGTGCAGCTAGATATTTCACTGCCGGCTGGAAATGTTGATTACTGTTGTACATAGAGGAAAGACTTAAAGCCTGTATCCTACACCAGACATTCTGGCCAAAGTGAAAGAAGCAGCCTTTTGGTATTATATCAGGAATGTTAGTCCACACACTTTTTACAGCTGCAACCAAAGTTTCAAATTGGTATTCGGACTGCAAATGGAATATGCCACATGATATTACACCACCATAATGACTTTTTAGACATTAGACAGTATATTAAGGGCATGGTTTTAGTGTAGCCACCGTACTTTACAAGGCCGTGTATGCTGTAAAGCTGCCTACATATTATCCCCTTGTAAAAGTACGTACTGTCCATTAGCCAGATAGTAGCACGGCTTAAATCATATAAATTGTTGAAAGTAGTGCAAACGAGGACGGTAAAGTCACATGTTGGATTTATGAATTCACCATCTTTAAAGGGAAACTGACACACATTGACATTCTCCAAAGTTATATGTGGCTGTGAGTGAACTCCACTAGTCTTTCTACTTATCCTGCCAACCTGCTGCAATAACTCTTTCCAGTTAGGTAAACAAGGAGCATATTCTAACGATGTAGATGCCATAACGTCATCAGCAATGAGTCAAGGAGTGTCCCTAAAAAGTGATGCTTTCTGTGGTAATTTATAACACATCAGATATCATTCAACCTCTACTGGGCTACCTGTATGGGAATGGGAAGTTGATTTACATAATTGCTCCCCATCAGATAGGGATAATGCTTACTGCTCTACCATTACATTTATCAACATGTTTCCACTTGCAGCACCAATATCTTTTGCATTTCACCATTCTTTCCAAGTTATATATGTACCCATCTATTAATTAGGACCTCCTTACCCTTCTGAGACTTGGTTGTTGGATAAAGCTTTCCCAATAGTCCCGGACTCTAATAGGTAACATCTGCCATCTTTACGATATGAAGTACAACGTCTTAAAGATGTAGTCAGCTATTTAAAATGGACAGCATTGAGGTAATGTTTTCGATGTTTTACTTATGCAATGTTTTAATTGTTGATGTTTTGGGCTTTGTTTTCAACGTTGTGTTTACCGGTGTAGCAAACTTTCAGCATAGTGCATTTGCGACATAGTGGTCTCGATGTTCTGATCATTGACATTTTAAAGTACACCTTCTTCTTCTTCTTTCGGCTTTTCCCGGTTAGGGGTCGCCACAGCGGATCACCATCCGCTCATGATTGGCAGTGGAGTTTTATGGTGTCGAGTTGCCAGCCCGGCGCCCAACCTTCCACAGAAGGCACACATATGTACGCACTCTCGCCTAGGGCCAATTTAGTGTGTCCAATCCACCTACAGCATGTATTTGGGATGTGGGAGGAAATAAGAGCAACCAGAGGAAACCCATGCGACCACAGGGAGGACATGCAGACCCCACCCAGAAGGCACCCTAGCCAAGGATCGAACCAGAGAACCTCTTGCTGTGAGGCGGCAATGCTAACAGCTGCACCACCGTGGCTGCCCTGACATTTTAAAGTAGATCCATATATCATAAAAGCTACAGATGATACTTTTCACTGTGTTTTCAGGCATCAAAAGTATTTTCATTAAACACTAGTTTCCCATTTTACAAACACAGAAGAATGTAGTCCTTTTGTCAACATTTAAGTTCTCCTTTACAACAAAGCAAAAAGTTCCAGTCATTTCAATACTTCTCCCAAGACTGGATTTGCACATCGAATGTCAAGTGTGCTCATTTCCCATTTTCTTCTCAGGCTATTACACAGACTTTAATTCTTTAAAGCATTTATACCTTGACACTAAAATAAATGCATAATTTTGGAATAGCGTTAATGTATAATACAAATGTTAAGAGAGCATCACCAGTAGTTAATAATCGAATTGGAAACTTTAGATGCACAGCATGTTAGAGATATAAATAATGTGAGAGGGCTTATAATCTACATGAAATTAAAACTGTAAATGTAATGAACCCATTAGTAGTAAACCTACTTCAGTTAAGAAATACTATATGTACTGGCTGTATTCAACTGGACGTATAAGAGAATTTAAGTACCTTTTATCTGCACATTTTTCAAATAATACGGCATTTAAATTGAGTTATTTGTGTTACATTGAATATTAACTGAACTGGAAGTTTTGACTTTGTTTTGTCAGTTACTGCTTGATATATTTTATTGCTGGTAGCAATTGCAGGTGGAGGAAGTCTCACTCATTGATAGCCTGTCAATGCCTATTTAAGTGGTACATTTAGGAATATTTTCTGGTTAAAAACTTCCGCTTTGGCCTACTGAAATCTAGCTGTATTCAACTGGACATATAAGAGAATTTAAGTACCTTTTAAATACACATTTTTCAAATAATATTTGAGTTATTGTGTTACTTCTCACAGTAAGACATTGTCCTGTTTTCTCAGCTAGATTTCTGTGTGGAACATCCATAAATGGGCATACCTTCATTGAAGGTGTCACTGCCTATTGTGGTAAAATCTACTGCCAATCATTAACTGATTCAGCTGTAGCGACTAACGGAAAAAGAATTTAAGATACAACCTTTTATCTGCACATTTTTCAAATAATAACAAGGCATTTAAATTGAGTTATTTGTGTTACATTGAATATTAATTGAACTGGAAGTTTTGACTCTGTTTTGTCAATTAGTGCTTGCTAGATTTTATTGCTATTAGTAATTGTAGGCAGAGGAAGCCTCATCTACTGATAGCCCGTCATCATGCATTTAAGTGTAAGTACATTTAGAATATTTTGCTTAAAATTTCAGCTTAATGGATAAGATCTATTATTCAACTGGATGGGCAAGAGACCTATACCTTTATCTGCACATTTTCCCACACACGGCATTTAAATTGAGTTATTTGTGTTACTTTGAATATTAACTGAACTGGAAGTTGGGTTTGACTCTGTTTTACTGGGGTTAGCGCTTAAGTTAGATTTTTATTGTTGCTAGTAATTGCAGGCTATGGGGAAGTCTCATTCATACGATAGCCTGTCACTGCCTATTTCATGGTACATTTAGAATATTTTCATTTAAAACTTCAAATGGCTGGCTTAGATCTAGCTGCATTCAACTGGACGAGCAAGAGAATTTAAGTACTTTGTCCGCAATATTCAAATAATATGGCAGTTAAATTGATTTATTTGTAAGCTACATTGAATATTAACTGAACTGGGAAGTTTTGAGTCTGTTTTGTCAGTTAGTGCTTGCTAGATTTTTATCATTGTTAGTAATGCAGGCAGGGATGTCCATTCATTGATAGCCCGTGACCGCCTATTTAAGTAATAAATGAATATCGTTTAAAACTCTCAGCTTTCTAATGAAGCAAGCTCTAGCTATCTAACTGGACATATAAGAGAATTTAAGTACCTTTTATCTGCCCATTTTTTAAATAATATGGCATTTAAATCGAGTTATTTGTGTTACATTGAATATTAACTGAACTGGAAGTTTTGACTCTATTTTGTCAATTAGTGCTTGCTAGATTTTATTGCTGTTAGTAATTGCGGGGGGAGAGTCTCATTCATTGATAGCCTGTCACTGCCTATTTAAGTGGTACATTTACGAATATTTTCTGCTTAATAACTTCAGCTTTGGCCAGCTAAGATCTACCTGTATTCAACTGGATGTATAAGAGAATTTAAGTACCTTTTATCTGCATATTTTTCAAATAATACGGCATTTAAATTGAGTTATTGTGTTATCCAATATTAACTGAACTGGAAGTTCGTGGATAATTGTTTTACAGTTAGCGCTAGATTTTAATACGTTAGTAATTTCAGGAGGGGGAAGTCTCATTCATTGATAGCCTGTCACTGCCTATTATTTGGTACAGTTAGAAATATTTTCTGCTTAAAAACTTCAGCTTTGGCTGACTAAGATCTAGCTGTATTCAACTGGCCATAGTAAGAGAATTAAGTACCTGTTATCTGCACATTTTCCAGATAATACAAGATGAAATTGAGTGCTATTTGTGTTGGTATTGAATATTAACTGAACTGGAAGTTTTGACTTGGTGTTGTCCCTCAGTGCTTGCTCGATTTATTGCTGTTTGTAATTGAAGGTGTGGGAAGTCTCTCATCTATTAATAGCCTGTCACCGCCTATTTAAGCATTTAGCACATTATTTTCGCTTAAAAAGTCTAGCTACGCTAATGCTAAGACGGCAGCCTATTCAACTGAATGTATAAGAGAATTTAAGTACCTTTTATCTGCACATTTTTCAAATATTAAGGCATTTAAATTGAGTATTGTGTTACACTGAATATTAACTGAACTGGAAGTTTTCACTCTGTTTTGTCAGTTAGTGCTTGCTAGATTTTATTGCTGTTAGTAATTGCAGGCGGGGAAGTTCCATTTATTGATAGCCTGTCCCCTAATAAGTGGTATATTTAGGAATATTTTCTGCTTACAAACTTCAGCTTTGGTTTTAGAGACTAATTGGTATAAGAGAATTTAAGTATCTTTATCTGCACACTTCAAATAACACGCATTTTAAATTGGAGTTATTTGTGTTACATTGAACAGTAACTGAAATGGAAGTTTTGACTTGTTTTTCAAAGGTTCCCCACCCACCCTGCTTCCGTTTTTTGAAATAATCTTGCGGCTTTGAAACAGCCCACTCTCTTGTAAGTTTGTGTTTGATATTCTTTCTGGGCTCCATCTCATTTACTCACCAACTGAGCGCAGTGAGATCATATTCTAATTTCAGTCCTCCTACTGTGTACAAAGATAGCATCTGCAAAGAAAAATGTTGCTTTTTTCCTGCCTTTCCCAAGTGGTCTAGATTGCTTGTAGGCTTCTGGAGCCCCTGCCTTTCTGTTTTGGAGGAAGCCTTTATCTAATTTAGAACTAGCCAGTTTAGTTTCTGCACTCAAATCTGTTTCTTTGAACTCGTGCACCTGTTCAGAACTCATTGTGCTAACGCTGAATTAAGTTGAAAATTCTACTACAGCAGTCAACTTTCTGCTCTTGTCTAGAGGAAAGCAGTTTTTAGTACTTAATAAATAAACACCTATCCAGTACGTCTAGCGATCAGCCTCGTGATTCCTGTCTATCTGATGAATCAAGCATCTTGGGCAATGAAAGCACTATGCCATGCACAGACAACCTCTCCTCCTACCACCCAGCATTACAACTTGTGAGAGAGCACTTATATTGCTAAACCAGAAGCAAAACTCTCACCAAGACTGATCACAGATTTATTGCCGTTAGCAATTGCAAGTGGAAAAGTCTCTCATTGATAGCCTGTCACTGCCTATTTAAGCGTACATTTAGAATATTTTCTGCTTAAAAAGTTCAGCTTGGCCGCTAAGCTCTCTAGCTGCATTCAACCGGGACACAGAGAATTTTAAGTACCTTTTAGCTACACATTTTTCAACAATATGGCATTTAAATTGAGTTATTTGTGTTACATTGAATATTAACTGAATCCGAAGTTTTGACTTCTATTTTGTCAATTATGCTAATAGATTTATTGTTGTTAGTAATTATGGGGAGAGTCTCTATCTATTGATAGCCTGTCACTGCCTATTTAAGTGGGTACATTTAGGAATATTTTCTGCTTAAAAACTTAGCTTTTGCCAGCTAAGATCATAGCTGTATTCAACTGATGTATAAGAATTCTTGGGCACCTTTATCTGCACATTTTCAAATAATACGGCATTTGGAAATTTAGTTATTTTGCAGTTACATTCAATATTAACTGAACTGGAAGTTTTGACTCTGTTTGTCACTTAGTGCTTAGATTTTATTGCTTTTAGTAATTGCAGGAGGAGAAGTCTCATTCATTGATAGTCTGTCACTGCTCATTTAAGTGCTGCTAAGCATTCAGGAATATTTTCGCTTAAAACTTAGCTTTGGCCGCTAAGATCTAGCCTTATTCAACCGGATGTATAAGAGAATTTAAGTATCTTTTATCTGCACATTTTTCAAATACAGCATTTAAATTCGAGCTATTTGTATTACTGGAATATTAACTGAACTGAAGTTTTGACTCTGTTTTGTCAGTTAGTGCTTTAAGCAATTTTATTGCCATTAGTAATTGCAGGCAGGGGGGAAAGCTCGTTCATTGGATAGCCCGTCACTGCCTATTTGGCAGGCCATTTAGAATATTTCTGCCAAAAACTTCAGGCTTTACAATAATATATCTAGCTGTATTCAACTGGATGTATAAGAGAATTTACGTACCTTATCTGCCCATTTTCAAAATAATACGCATTTAAATTGTTATTCTATATTACATTGAATATTAACTGAACTGGAAGTTTTGACACTCTTCGTTTTGTCAGTTAGTGCTTTGCTAGATTTTATTGCTGTTAGTAATTACAGGCGGGGATGTCTTTTTTCTACTGATAGCCTCTGTCACTGCATATTTAAGTGGGTACATTTGTGAATATTTTCTGCTTACAATCTCAGCTTGGCCGCTAAGACGAAGTTAGACTAACTGGATGTATAAGAGAATTTAAGTAGCTTTATCTGTACATTTTTCCAATAATAATGCATTTAAATTGAGTTATTTGTGTTACTTTTGAATATTAACTGAACTGGAAGGTTTGACTTCGTTTTGTCAGTTATGCTAGATTTTATTGCTAGTAATTGCATGGGAAGTCTCATTACTGATAAATTTGTCACCAAGCCTATTTAAGTGGTACATTTAGAATATTTTCATTTAAACTAGCTTCGCTGTTAATATCTAGCTGTATTCAACTGGATGTATAACAGAATTTAAGTACCTTTTATCTGCACATTTTCAAATAATATAGCATTTAAATTGAGCTATTTGTGTTACATTGAATATTAACTGAACTGGAAGTTTTGACAGTTAGTGCTTGCTAGATTTTATTGCTGTTAGTAATTATGGGAGGGAGTCCTATCTTCATTGTTAGCCTGTCACTGCCTATTTAAGTGGCAGGTACATTTAGGAACATTTTCTGCTTAAAACTTAATATTGGCCAGCCAAGATCTAGCTGTATTCAACTGGATGTATAAGAGAATTTAAGTACCTTTTTTATCTGCACATTTTCAAATAATACGCATTTAATTCGAGTTATTTGTGTTACATTCACATTGACTGAACTGGGAGTTTTGGAATTGTTTTGTCAGTTAGTGTTGCTAGATTTTATTGCTGTTAGTAAATGCAGGTGTGGTAAGTCCCATTCATTGATAGCCTGTCACCTATCAAGTGCTACATTTAGGAGTATTTTCTGCTTTCAAAAAATTTCAGCTTCTACGCTAAGATCTTAGCTGTATTCAACTGGATGTATATAGAATGGTACTTATCTGCACATTTTGGCGGTGGTAGCAGAAGTATCGGCCACAGTAAGATGTTGTCCTGTTCACCAACTAAAAGCGCCTTTCTGGTAGTGGGAGACATGCATGAATGGGTGTACCTTTGTTGGAAGGTTGTGTCAGAGCTGGCAACTCGGCACGAAAAATCTACTGCTAGCGACCTATTAGTTGCATGCACTCTAACCGAAAGTCAAAGATACAACAACAGATATCTGCACATTTTTCACTAATAAGGCATTTAAATTGAGTTATTTGTGTTACATTGAATATTAATTGAACTGGAAGTTTTGACTCTGTTTTGTCAATTAGTGCTTGCTAGATTTTATTGCTGTTAGTAATTGTAGGCAGAGGAAGTCTCATTCATTGATAGCCTGTCACTGCCTATTTAAGTGGTACATTTAGGAATATTTTCTGCTTAAAAACTTCAGCTTTGGCTGGCTAAAATCTAGCTGTATTCAATTGGATGTCTAAGAGAATTTAAGTACCTTTTATCTGCACATTTTTCAAATGATACGGCATTTAAATTGAGGTATTTGTGTTACATTCAATATTAACTGAACTGGAAGTTTTGACTCTTTTTTGTCAGTTAGTGCTTGCTAGATTTTATTGCTGTCAGTAATTGCAGGCTGGGGAAAACTCATTCATTGATAGCTTGTCACTGCCTATTTAAGTGGTACATTTAGGAATATTTTCTGCTTAACAACTTCAGCTTTGCCCAGCTAAGATCTAGCTGTATTAAACTGGACGTATAAGATAATTTAAGTACCTTTTATCTGCACATTTTTCAAATAATACAGCATTTAAATTGAGTTATTTGTGTTATATTGAATATTAACTGAACTGGAAGTTTGGACTCTGTGTTGTCAGTTAGTGCTTGCTAGAATTTTTATTGCTGTTAGTAAATTGCAGGTGGAAGTTCCATTCATTGATAGCCTAATACCGCTTATCAGTATACATTTAGGATTATTTTCTGCTTAAAAACTTCAGCTTTGGCCGGCTAAGATCTAGCTGCTGTATCTTTTCAACTGGACGATAAGAGAATTTAAGTACCTTTATCTGCACATTTTGGCGTAGGAAGCTGTAGTGTTATCAGCCACAGTAAGACATTGTCCTGTTCGATTCTCAGCTAAAGCATCTTCTGTGTGGAGACGCCCATAAATAAGTATACTTTTTAGTTGCTGCGTCAGAGCTGGCAACCCAGTGTGTAAAATCTACTGCCAATTCATTAACAGACCTGAGTTCCGCTGTGGCTTACTCCCTAACTGAAAAAAGCCGAAAGAGCAACAAGAGATATCCATTTTTCAACAATTAATAGGGCATTTAAATTGAGTTATTTGTGTTACATTGAATATTAACTGAACTGGAAGTTTTCACTCTTTTTTTTCAGTTAGTGCTTGCTAGATTTTATTGCTGTTAGTAATTGCAGGTGGGGGAAGTCCCATTCATTAATAGCCTGTCACTGCCTATTTAGCTGGTACATTTAGGAATATTGTCTGCTTAAAAACTTCAGCTTTGGCCGGCTAACATCTAGCTGTATTCGACTGGATATATAAGAGAAATTAAGTACCTTTTATCTGCACTTTTTTCAAATAATATGGCATTTGAATTGAATTATTTGTGTTACATTGAATATTAAATGAACTGGAAGTTTTGACTCTGTTTTGTCAGTTAGTCCTTGCTAGATTTTATTGCTTTTAGTAATTGCAGGCGGGGGAAGTCTCATTCATTGATAGCCTGTCACTGCCTATTTAAGTGGTACATTTAGAAATATTTTCTGCTTAAAAACTTCAGCTTTGGCCGGCTAAGATCTAGCTGTATTCAACTGAAGGTATAGGAGAATTTAAGTACCTTTTATCTGCACATTTTCGAAATAATATGGCATTTAAATTGAATTATTTGTGTTACATTGAATATTAACTGAACTGGAAGTTTTGACTCTCTTTTGTCAGTTAGTGCTTGCTACATTTTATTGCTGTTATTAATTGCAGGCGGGGGAAGTCTCAGTCATTGATAGCCTGTCACTGCCTATTTAAGTGGTACATTTAAGAATAATTTCTGCTTAAAAACTTCAGCTTTGGCCGGCTAAGATCTAGCTGTATTCAACTGGACGTATGAGAGAATTTAAGTACCTTTTATCTGCACATTTTTCAAATAATACAGCATTTAAATATAGTTATTTGTGTTACATTGAATATTAACTGAACTGGAAGTTTTTACTCTGTTTTGTCAGTTAGTGCTTGCTAGATTTTATTGCTGTTAGTTATTGCAGGCAGAGGAAGTCTCATTCATTGATATCCTGTCACTGCCTATTTAAGTGGTACATTTAGGAATATTTTCTGGTTAAACATTTCCGCTTTGGCCCGCTGATATCTAGCTGTATTCAGCTGGATGTAGAAGAGAATTTAAGTACCTTTTAAATGCACATTTTTCAAATAATACAGCATTTAAATTGTGTTATTTGTGTTACATTGAATATTAACTGAACTGGAAGTTTGGACTCTTTTTTGTCAGTTAGTGCCTACTAGATTTTATTGCTGTTAGTAATTGCAGGCGGGTGAAGTCTCATTCATTAATAGCCTGTCACTGCTCTATTATTTCTATGGTACATTTACTTAATATTTTCTGCTTAAAAACTGCAGCTTGGCCAGCCAAGATCTACCCAGTATTCAACTGATGTATAAGAGAATTTAAGTCTTTTATCTGCATATTTTCAAATAATACGGCATTTAAAATTGAGTTATTTGTGTTGGCATTCATTGGCTAACTGAATCCGGAAGTTTTGACACTGTTTTTGTCAGTTAGTGTTTGCTGATTTTACGTTGTTAGTACTGTAGGCGGGATGTTCATTCCATTGACAGTCTGTCACCGCTCTAGCTTTAAGTGGTACAGTTAGGAATATTTTCTGCTTAAAACTTCAGCTTGGCCAGCTAAGATCTAGCTGTATCTAACTGTACGTATAAGAGACCTAAGTACCTTTTATCTGCAATACTTTTCAACACACACGCATTTAAATTGAGTTATTTGTGTTACATTGAATATTAACTGAACTGGAAGTTTTTGACTCTGTTTTGTCCCTTCCTTAGTGCTTGCTCGATTTTATTGCTGTTAGTAATTGCAGGTGGGGAAGTCTCATTCATTAATAGCCTAGTTACCAAGCCTATTTAAGTGCTACATTTGAAGTGTAATATTTTCTGCTTAAAAAATCCTCAGCTTTGGCCTCAAGCTAAGATCTAGCCTTATTCAACCGGATGTATAAGAGAATTTAAGTAATTTTATCCGCACATTTTTCAAATAACAATGCATTTAAACTGGAGTTATTTGTGTTACACTGAATATTAAGTACCTTTTATCTGCACATTTTTCAAATAATACGGTATTTAAATTGAGTTATTTGTGTTACACTGAATATTAACTGATCTGGAAGTTTTGACTGTTTTGTCATTTAGTGCTTGCTAAATTTTATTGCTGTTTGCAACCCAGGTGGGGAAGTCTCATTTATTGATAGCCCGTCGTCGTCATTTAAGTGGTATATTTAGGAATATTTTCTGCTTATAAACTCAGCCAATGCTAAGATCTAGCTGTATCTAACTGAACGATAAGAGAATTTAAATATCTTTTATCTCGGCAATACCCTTTTCAAATAATACGGTATTTAAATTGAGTTATTTGTGTTACATTGAATAGTAACTGAAATGGAAGTTTTGACTCGTTTTTCCAGTTAGTTCCCACCACCCTGCCTGTTTTTTTGGTGCCACCCTGCGCTTGAAACTCACTTCTTGTAAGTTTTTGCTTGGATACTCCTTCTGGGCCCATCTCATTTGCTCACCAACTGAGTGCAGTGGAGATGATATTCTGATTGTGGCACCCTACTGTGTACAAAGATAGCATCTGCAAAGAAAAAAATGCTAAGCTTTTTCCTGCCTTTCCTCTAAGTGGTCTAGACTGTTTGCAGGCTTCCTGAGCTCCTGCAAGCCTTCTGTTTTGGAGTGGCTTCTCATCTTAATTTGTGAACCAGCCAGTTTAGCTCAGCACTCAAATCTGCTTCTTTGAACTCAGCACTTGTTCAGAACTCAATAAAGCACTGAATAATTTGAAATTACTACAGCACTCAACTTCTGTCTAGAGGAAAGGAAGCTTTTTAGTACTTAATAAATAAACACCATCCAGGTATGCCCAAGGATCAGCTCCAAGATTTCTCCTGTCTACCTGATGAATTTAAGCATCATGGGGCAATGCAGCAATTGTGTCATGTACACAGACAACCCTCTCCTCCTACCACCCAGCATTACAACTTGTGAGAGATGCACTTATATTGCCAAACTGGAAGCAAAACTCTCTTCACTCAAGACTGGACTAGACAGTCAAGAGGAGAAGGTAAACACTTGCACCACACCACAATCATCACATAGTCCCTCAAAACCTACACCACCAAAACACACACATAGAAACACAAAACACGCACCTACATTTGCGGAGGCTCTCAATAAAAACCTGCCCAAGCATCAGGGACTTCCAAAGCAGAAACGCAAGAAGCAAACTCCACCCCCAACACAACCCAAATGACACATAGACCACAAACTCAGTGTGCCACTCAACCACAGCCCATAAGGCATAACAACGTAACCCAACACTCTAGTCATAGGTGACTCGATAGTCAGGCACACTAATGTTCCACACACCAGGCTAAACAAGGAGAAAGTTACTGTCAGCTGCCTGTCAGGTGCCAGGATCCACCACATATTGCACGCACTCAGTTCACGCCACAACTAGTACTAATATGACACTGTCATTGTCCATGTTGGTGTGAATGACCTGAGACGTACCTCTCTGGACTACATGAAAAGAGACATGGAGGAGCGCTCTGATCTTGTAGCCTAGGTAGGTATGACCCTGGCCCTGAGTAGCATCCTGCCATCACCCAGAATGATGCCACAGTACAAGGACAAAATGATTGACTTCAACAATTGGCTAAGCATCTGGTGTCATTCTAAGGGAATCCAGTTTTTGTCTGCCTGGGACAACATGATTGACAGACCACGATGCTTTGCCAGAGATGGCTTGCACCTGTCACCCTTGGGATTCTGGATACTGGCTAAGGCTCTTGTCACCCCTATAGTGCCTTTTTTAAGCAAGGTTCAAATGACAAATTCACCACCGTAACAGGTACAAGCAAGCAAAATCTGAGGGTAATGCTACTCAATGGTAGAAGTCTAAACCTCAAAG
>NW_025051808.1:0-12617 GCF_019279795.1 Protopterus annectens | reverse complement strand
AAAATGTGTGAGCATGGCCGGTTGTTGTTGTGTGGGTGGACACACAAGGCGGTCCACGCATTCCGCCTCCATGATTTCGCCCAGTATGTGTACAGTGAGTGCATGTCTGCACTGTGCAGAGTCTAAGTGTCTGAGCATGCCCAGTAAGCAGCTGTGTAGATGGACACACACGGTACCAGTGCACACCGTGCTCCGTCTCGCATTGATACCCCCGCGGTGCATGCCTGTTTCCTTCGCCACGAATCGCCATGTCTGTGGCATGGTCAGTTGCTGCTTATTGTTAAGGTGGACACACGGACGGTCCACATTCTGCCTCCCATGCCATCGCCTTCCTGTGGCCAGCGTGCATGTCTGCACTGTGCAGATTCTAAGTGTCTGAGCATGCCCAGTAAGCAGCTGGTAGATGGATACACAGGTGACAGTGCACACCGCGGCCGTCTGCATTGATACCCCTGTGTGCATGCCTGTTTCCCTTTGCAACTGCCATGTCTCAGGTGGCATGGCTGGGTTGCTGCTGTGTGGGTGACACACGATGGTCCACATTGATCTGCCTCCCATGCCGCTGTGCCCCATACGTGTATGCATGTCTGCACTGTGCAGAGTCCTACAATCTGAGCATGCCCAGTAAGCAGCTGTGTGCAGATGGACACACAGCATGCACACCGCAGCCTGTTCGGGTAATACTGCATTGATACCCTCGTGTGCATGCCTGTTTCCCTTCGCAACTGCCACATCTGTGGCATGGCCGGGTTGCTTTTATTGTTGTGTGGTGGACACACACGACGTCCACATTCTGCCTCCCATGCCGTCGCCCCATGTGTGTGCATGTACGTCTGCACACACTGGTGCAGATTCTAAGTTGTCTGAGCATGCCCAGTAAGCAGTTGTGTAGATGGACACACAGTACAGTGCACACCGTGCCCTCTGCATTGATACCCCTGTGTGCATGCCTGTTTCCTTCACAACTGCCATGTCTGTGGCATGGCCGGGTTTGCTGTTGCCAGTGGGTTGGACACACCACGGCGGTCCACATTCTGCCTCATGCCATCGCCCAATGTGTATGCATGTCTGCACTGTGCAGATTCCTCGGCAACCGGTCTGAGCATGCCCAGTAAGCAGCTGTGCCAACCAGATGGACACAGCAGTGCACACCGCGCCTGTCTGCGATTGATACCCCGGCGTGAGCATGTCTGTCTCCCTTCACAACCGCTAGGTGTGAGGGGCATGGCCAGGCACACCATTCGGGGTACACACTGCTACAGTCGCACCGATGTTCGCTACTAGGCGCAGTGGGCTATGTAGCCAATGACATCCTGCATAGCCATGGTGACCATCCAGGTGAGACATATGTGGTTGTTATGCCACAATGGCTTGCCTACATCATGCACGCCGATGCTCCTCTCGATAGGGTATACTGTATGTGGTGCATCCAGTATCCATGTCGTGATGTACTGGCTCCGTAGTTAGTTGGTATTCCTGACTGCAGCACTACTGCGTGTGACTATACCACGTAGCCCACCTTTGGGATGGTAACATGCTGTGTGACTGGGCGCACTCTGTCATCATTCCCTCATCGGCTGCCTGCCTCTGCAGATGGTACCACCCACCTAGGGTATGCCTCCTGACAGTGCTGTGCCTGTCAGTAATCCGGTAGCGCTGCTCTGTAAATGCATCCTGCTGTAGTGTGTTCATGTAGGTAGGGCGAGGTTCGACTCGGCCCTTCCTTGTGTGTGTGTGTCCAGCTTTACCCTCCTGCAGATGAACATGCTTTTTGCGACGCCACTGGCAATCACATACCTTGCAGCTATTGTCAGCTATTCACTTCACCCGGATGATGTCACCCACCTAGAAGTATGCCTCTGACAGGCGCTGTACTCAGTAATCCGTCATTGGCCAGCACGTTCTGCTGGTAAAATGCATCATGCTGTAGTGAGTTCATGTAGTGCAGGTGTAGGTTTGACTCCGGCCTCCTTCCCTGTGTGTGTGGCCCAATGTTTGTGCCCAGCTGCCTCTGCAGATAAACATGCTTTTAGACACTTTCACAACATGATACCTTGGCTATTGTCAGCTATTCCTCATCGGATGATGCGTCACCCGCCTAGAAAGTATGCGCCTGACAGCGCTGTGCTCAGTAATCTCGGTAGCGCGTTCTGTAAATGCATCATGCTGTAGTGAGTTCATGTAGGTAGGCGTAGGTTTGACTCCCAGCCCTTCCCGGTGTGTGAGGTGTGTGTGTGTGTTTCCAGCTGCCTCTGCAGATAAACATGCTTTTAGACACTTCAAGCAACTTAACATTGTACCTTGGCTAGTTGTCAGCTATTCCTTACTGGATGAGTGTCACCAATTCTCGCCTAGGAAGTATGCCTCTGACAGTGCTGTGCTCAGGCATCTTTGGTGGAAGCGCTGGTTCTGTAAATGCATCATGCTGTAGTGAGTTCATGTAGGTAGGTGTAGGTTCGACTCTCGGCCCTTCCCCGTGTGTGTGTGAAGTGTGAGTGTGTGTGTGTGTTTCCGGCTGCCTCTGCAGATAAACATGCTTTTAGATTCTTCGTAACACATACCTTGGCTATTGTCAGCTATTCCCTTACGGATGATGTCACCCACCTAGAAGTACGCCTCTGACAGCGCTGTGCTCAGTAATCTCGGTAGCTGCTCTGTAAATGCATCATGCTGTAGTGAGTTCATGTAGGTAGGCATGAGGGTTCGACTCCCAGCCCCTTCCTATGTGTGTGAAGTGTGAGTGTGTGTGTGTTTCCGCCGCCTCTGCAGATGCCGAACATGCTTTTTAGACGCTTTGCAACATACACTCATTATTGTCAGCCATTCCCTTACGGATGATGTCACCTCGCCTAGAAGTATGCCTCTGACAGCACTGTGCTCAGTAATCTCAGTAGCGTGCGTTCTGTAAATGGCATCATGCTGTAGTGAGTTCATGTAGGTAGGCGTAGGTTCGACTCCCCACCCCTTCCCCGCGTGTGGGTGAAGTAGTGGTAATGTGTGTGTGTGTTTCAGGCTGCCTCTCGCAGATGAACATGCTTTTAGACGCTTCGCAACACATATCTTGGCTTATTGTCAGCTATTCCCTTACGGATGATGTCAGTACCCGCCTAGAAGTATGCATGCTCTGACAGCGCTGTACTTTCAGTAATCTGCAGAAAGCCGCATTCTGTAAATGCATCATGCTTGTAGTGAGTTCATGTAGGTAGGCGTGAGTTCGACTCCGGCCCTTCCCTGTGTGTGTGAAGTGTGGCGTGTGTGTGTATGCTCAGCCTGCCTCTGCAGCTAGGAACATGCTTTTTAGACGCTTCGCAACACATACCCTTGGCTATTGTCAGCTATTCCTCACGGATGATGTCACCCGCCTAGAAGTATGTGCTCTGACAGCGCTTGTGCTCAGTATCTCGGTAGCTTATCTCTTGTAAATGCATCATGCTGCTAGTGATTCATGCCAGGTAGGTGTAGGTTCGACTCCTGCCCTTCCCCGTGTGTGTGTGAAGTGTGTGTGTTGCAGCTGCTCTGCAGATATGAACATGCTTTAGACGCTCGCAACACATACTGCTTCTCGGCTATTGTCGCTATTCTCGCCTTACGGATGATGTCACCCGCCTCAGAAGTATGCCTTTCTGACAGCGCTTGTGCTCAGTAATCTCAGTAGCTGCTCTGTAAATGTGCATCATGCTGTAGTGAGTTCGCGAGCAGGTGGTAACATAGGTTCAACACGCGGCCCTTCCCTGTGTGTGTGTGTGTGGGGTGTGCGTGTTCACAGCTGACCTAGTAGAGTGTAGTTATTTTAGACGGCTAGGCAACACATACGTTAGCTACCGCGGCTATTCCTCATTCTGGATGTTGTCACACCCACCTGATGTGTAAAGTTTCTGACGGTGCACTGTGTTCAGTGGTCCAATGCTTGGCTGCTCCATACCTGTGTGTTGGCATCATGCTGTTGTGTGCGGTTGGGTAGTTGTGGGGTGTGAGGTCAATCACCATGCCTACAAGATGTATGTGTGTGTGTGTGTGTATGCTCCAACCGTCAGATGGGTTCATAGGGGTATGGCTTTTAGAGTTTCCAAGCAGAACACTTATTTGGCGATCCTGCCGCCATCCCTGTGTTTGTGGATGGTGAGGAGGGCGCAGCTTGTGGACACCGCGCAACCTGTGTGCCTGCTGTGGTTGGCTGGTTCACTCTGTGCAAGCGTGTTCTCCATGTGCACCCTGCTGTGGTGTGGTGGAGTGGTGCTGGTACATTACACTCACGGCCTTGCCACATGTGTCCGCCTGTATCTCTCTCTTTGCTGTATATGTACATACCTATGTTGTGCCCATACGCTGTTTCTTGCATGTGGACAGCTGTCTGTCCCATGTGTTGCATATTTGCAATGGTTGACACATAGAACTGTGGTACGATGCATATCCACTCATCGTCCATGCAATGTCCGGGAGCTTCAGGAACGCCCTAGAGACATCTTCTGGATATCGTGGCAGACAGCTATCCTTGCTGTACTGACACTGTACCCATACATGCCATAAACCTTGTGTATAATTGCCTGTTTATAGTGTGTGTATGTCTAACCTGTGCTGTATGCATGGTCGTGTGTGTGTCTCCGCCATAGCCATCTGTGCAGGTGTCACCACTGGCGGGTAATCCTTGTAGACCGCTGTTTCATGTGCACTTCAGCACATACCTGCAGACCGTGCACTAGCCTGGCCTCCTACGGCAGCGGCTTAGGAACGACCACTGCCCTAGGCTAGGGCCCATGGCGCCCCACCACCACAACACATGGGTGCCCCCATCCTGGTGTGTGTACCTACAGCAGACATACCTATTGGACAGGGTGGCCCTACTAGCGCGGTGCCCCAGGGCGGGAAGCCGCAGGATTGGCGATGCCTACGGCCGACTATGAGCACATCACAAGGCATACGTTTACATTCAGTGTTTTACAAAGGCTAGGTTATAATACCTGAGGGGGGACCTCATCAACTATGCTTTAGAATGCGGGTTGAGATGGATTATTAGGGGTAGGGTTGACCACACACCAGGGCTGACTGATGAAACACTGCTTAAGCTTACCTCTTTTGAGAGCAGGTGGCTTAGAACCCAATAACAGGAATGTAGTTTAGGTACAGATATACAGTTAACACACATTAGTCCACTCTTTCAGCTGTTTACCACTGTATTACATTGATATGATATACATGTCTTCTATATATATATCTTTGGATCTTTGATTGATGAGTATTAGGCATAGTACAGTATTATATAATACATGTTGTAATAGGATGTTTTTGAAGATGTTAATATATGTGTGTGTAGTTAACATTGCGTCTGTGCTTTATATGCTGTGGTTAATTGTTCATTGTTTGCTGAGAAATTGACCAATGAAAGTGTAAGGAGGGATATTTAAAGCCTGGATGCTTCTATGTTATGTGTAAGTCTGGCCAATTAGTTCACGTGGTGAAAGCGTTACTGTCTAAGTGAAGGAACCTTTGTATACCATTTGGGTACTGTCCTGGACAGTTTTGACGCTGACTGTTTCCATCTACCCATGTGTGTTTTGGATTGTGTGCCATAAGGTGCCAGCGGTTCTTTGATGTTGATTAGGTGTATTCCATGGTCCAGATTTACATTAATCCTATTAGATTCACTGAAGGATGTTCTTTATAAGTAGGGAACGCCCGTGAGTTTAACCATCCTATGGCCTTCAGCTATTGAAGTTGTTAGTGTGCCATTGGTATGTGTTCCACAGGTCGCCCATTTGTTCCGCAGTATGGAAGCCGAAGTTTAAAGTGATCCCCTATTTTGTTGCTGGCAGATTGAGTGCTGTGTCATTATCACGGTATTATTCGCGACGGGCGGTCTGACTTTGTATGGGAGTGTCTACTGCGGTCCCTATCTGTATTTCCTGTTATGCCCTTTACTGCAGCTGTGTAATTCCCCATCTGGTTTGGTAGTTATGGAATTGCCATCTCAGTCGACGCTTGTCCATCCATGGGAATTGCCTACTGACACCTGGTATAGGGCTGTACACATTTGACACCCGTATTTAGCATTATCCAGTGGATGCTTTGCATTATTAGTGGGAGTAAGGCATGTGTGCTATACCCACATCCCTCCCACGGGCCGGACAACGGATTATCTGCCAAACAACACCGAGCCCATTTCTGCACATACCCAGGATCCCATGACTTGCAACCCTCGATGGTACCGGTTATTAAACATCCTTCACGTAATGGGACTGGGATGTGGACGCACTTTACCTAGCCGGACCTCGGCTAATCTGTGGATTTCTTTTCATATGTCCTGCCTTCATGGAAACTTGTCATCAACGTTAAACACGCTGGTGGTGCATATGTCTCGCCAGCTATTGCCGTAGTCACGCAGTGTTACCCTTTCAGTGTCAGCTGTCCGATCGCAGCTGGAGATATTATGCACAGATCACCCTTCTTTGGGTCCCATAATGGACACCAATTTGCATATGTAAAGTGTAGAACTTGTTGGACTTCCAATGTCCATCTGGCCAATGGTTTTGACTGCTGCTGTATGTTCCCCAATCGCTGGATGTCTGTTTGACTACCCATATTATGTAGTGCTATTGAAACCCAGGTTTTTCTAGAATGAACCCAAATGGTGTGAAATCCAATGATGCAGGTTAGCAAACTGCTTTAACTAATCCTCAGAAGTCCCCAATAGGAAATATCTCGCCTACTGTATTGTCAAACTAACACCACCAAAACATGTGGATCCTACTAATTCATTGAAGGATGTACCATAAGTGGGAACGCCACATAGTTTAACCATCCCCATGACCTTCCTAGTTGATGTTGTTGGTGTGCCATTAGTGGCTGTGTTCCACAGGTCACCCATTTCTAACTTCTGCAGTATGGGAAGCGAGTGATCCCCTATTTTGTTGCTGGCAGATTGAGTGCTGTGTACACCGGTATCGCCAGACGGGCGGTCTGACTTCTTTGTATGGGGAGTGTCTACTGTAGTCCCTATCTGTAGGAGCTTCCCTGTGTTATGCCTTACTGCGGCTGTGTAATTTCACCAGGTTTGCAGTTATGGGTGCCATCTTGGTCGTACGCTTGTCCATCCATGGGAATTGCCTACTGGACACTGGTATAGGGCTGTACACATTTCACACCTGCATTTAGCATTATCTGGTGGATGCTTTGCATTATTAGTGGGGAGTAAGGCATGTGCTATACCCACATCCCTCCCACGGGGCGGGACAACGGATTATCTGCCAAACAACACCGAGCCCCATTTATGCATACCCAGGGTCCCATGGCTGCAACCCTCGACGGTACCCATTACACATCCTTCATGTGAGCAGGACTGGGATGTGGGACTTACCCCATGGACACCATAATCTGGGGCTTTCTGTTCATATGTCCTGCATTTCATGGACACTTGTCATCAACCTTAAACACGCTGGTGGTGCATATGTCTAGCTGTGCCATAGTCACGGCTGTCGCTTCTTCTGGGTGGAACGTTAGCAGCTGGTTGATATTGCGTACGGATCAATTTTTGGGTCCTACAATGGACACCAATGTGCATATGTAAAGTGTAGAACTTGTTGCACTGTGTCCATCTGGCCAGTGGTTTTGACTGCTGCTGTATGTTCCCCAATCACGGATGTCTGTTTGACTACCCATATTATGTAGTGCTACGAAAACCAGGTTTTTCAAAACTGAAACCAAATGGTGTACATCCAAAGATGCAGGTTAGCAACTGCTTTAAATAATCCTCAGAAGTCCCAATAGGAAAGAATCGCCACTTTATTGTCAGAATGACACCACCATAACAAGTAGATCACGAGCACTTTCGCCCGGTCTACCAAAAATGGCATTTTCAAGTGTAATTAGCTGAAACATATAACTAAATAAATAATAATAAATATTTTAATAATAAAGTTAATAATATATTATTTGGACAATAGCTTCTGCTATTGACATACAATGCTGTGGGTGGTGCCGGTTACCATACATATGGCTTTCAAAAGCCGACTTCCACATTTCTAAACACTAGTGTGGTCTCCTTTAAGGCCTCTGAGGCCAGTGGTGAACATTACTCAAGCCACTGAATCACTTACATATGCCTTCTACCAGCACCTACAGGACTGCATGGATCAGGCAATCCCTCACACAACTGTGAGTCTTTGTACCAATGCTAAGCATCCAGTCTGGTGTACCCCAGCCATACACAAGCTCTACAACGAAAGGAGGTAGCTACTACAAGACAGAGCAGACTCCTTGTGAGGTATGACACCCTTGCTCATTATATGTGAAGAACTACAAGCTCTCATGACATCATCCAGGCAGGTCCGACAGATATATCACCAAGGACTCACAGACAATCATACGGCCTTCTTTATTATATGTTGGACACCTGGGAGGACACTCCCAGATATGCTCTGACTGGTTCCACAATAATGTGAAGTTTACTGAACATACACACATTGCCAACATACTGGCTGACAGGTTCGGTGAAAACATCTCCACCCTCCCCCCACATGGGAGAGAGAGATGTCTGTACCAGAAGATTGTGGCCCCCGAATGCTCTGTAATGCACAGGTGGGACATGCTCTCTCCAAGGTAGTGAACACAGCATCCATGGGATCAGATGGTGTCCCGGCTGTGTACTCCGCAATCTCATTGAGGAATTAGACCCACAGTTAGATAGTTGTTAATCTTAGCCTCACCTCAGGTAACGTACCCAAGTTGTGGCGCATGGCGACTGTAGTCCCACTTCACAGGGGCAGTGCCTCCACTGACCCTGGTTATTACCGTCCCATTAGCTTGAGAAGCCTTATCTGCAAAGCCATGGGGAAGGATCATACTGGAACTCATAGATGACGACATAGGGGACTTGAATACTTTGCATCCAACCCAGTTTGGCTTGGTCAAAGGCAGATCATGCGTTTAAAGCTTGATTGACATTTTAGAACAGTCATGGAGGTTATTGATGAGGGTCAGGCAGTCCATACAGCCTACTCCTCGCGGACCCGGCAAAGGCCTTCAACACACACCCTCGGTATCATTGATAAACCCATCGGGCTTTGGATGTGAACCCGTGACATCACAGGATGGTTGCACACTGGCTGTGGTGTGACACAACCCACACGGGTCATAGTTGCTGGCACCATGTCAGACTCACTTCCGGTCACAGGCGGTGTCCCTCGGGCCTCTCTCCTGGGTCCACTTTTTCTGCATCTACATTTCCAAAGTACAAGCAAACACGGGGGTTATGGCTGACATTGTTTGCAGATGACTGCATAACTGGGTGCCATAGTGGGACGGACATCTGACACAGATATCCTTCAGAAGGGCCTCTACAGATATGGATATCTGCTGCCAGGGGACATGGCCTACAGCTAAATGCCGGGGTAATGGCAGTCATACCCTTCAGGGAAGAACAAAGTTGTTATACTCCTAGCTGCCATATATAGGGTGGCAATCAGCACAGAGGGAATTACCAGGGATCTGGGACCCAGGTTGTCAGTCACCATTCGCCGACACACACGCTGTTAACGTGGTTAGGTGCAGAACTCCTACATTGCCCACCTGATCGTGCAGGGATTCACATCTAGATCAGGAGGTCATCGGCCCTTGCACTCATCACTCATTAGACCTATGATTGAGCATACATTGCCCCGCTCGGAATGTATCTGACCCGACACCTGCAGCAGCTGGGAAGGCCCCATAGGTTCATCGTCCAGACGGATGCAGGTGTCAGGAATTCTGTGTTATGCTGCCCGACTCCTGTAAGGACTCCTGCTCCATTCACAGTCACACATACCACTTGTTCAGTGGTGACCTGTGCCTCGACATACTTGAGGCCATGTTTCGACCCATATTTGATGACTATAAGCTTCACCTAATGGATTCGCATCCCTCGAGAACTGGCTAGGGCAGGTGATCGTGAACCTTGGACACGGTCATTAACAGAATGTGTTGAGGGACAGATACATCACCCAGACACTCACTATGCTGTGTGAAACAACATCCCAGTATGTGTGAGGTAGAGAACCTTGCTGGCTCTTGTTCGAGGGGGATCTTGACCAGCCGGATGGGAGATTGCAGATATACCCCAGGGATTACATCATTGTCACCAAGCTTGACAGAGGTACAGCAATATAATAGGCATTGTTATCTCCTCGACTGGAGGGTTGGCAAAGGAAACATAACTATGGGCTAGGGTTATAGGCTGCCTTGGGCAGATAGCCTACTATGTACCTGGCGACCTATGAACCCTGCTGTTCATAGTTTTGTCCCATTCACACTTGTCTATCCCCTATCCTCATTCATATGTGTATATTTCTGTGGCACATGATTGAACTATGTATTACCTGCAGGTATGCTGTCTACAGTGCACATACGTCACAGTTGATTACAGTGTATCTGTGTACCTACCTCTGTGATACTGAGAACTACCTCACATCCTTCACAGCATTACATGCATATGTCCATACCTATTATTTCTTGGTCTGAGGGGGCTGTTAGGCAACAGTTACATCGTGTCCCTGCTTGTGCATGCGGCCATGGTGGTCTTTGACCAGCCTCCGCTATATCGCGGGATGGACTTGTAGTACAGGTGCAGTTTGGGGATGTGTTTCCACTGCCAAAGGCACATCTGTGGGGTGGGTTGGCCACATGTTCCTTTGCAGGAGCCCCATCCTGGACATTTGTGTCGCAAGGTGCGCCAACACTTGGCACATGCCATATGTCCTGTGCTATTCCCACAGTCGCGGTATGCCTTCCTGCATTACTACCGCATGTTACTGGCTGTTTGTATCTGGTACACATTGGCTGCCATTATGGTGGATAGCTTTGGCCTATTCCCATGCTATGGCATAACACCCATTCATCCAGGCATATACATGTTATTCCATCCTTTGCATTATTGGCTGTGGGTGTTTTGCCATCCGGGCAACGCTTATTCTCAACGTGGTGATGTCCCACCTTCACCTTCTGAAGCCTGTGGCACCCTGTTGGGGTGTGTCCTGCTTGGTGGGCAGATGTTCCGCCATATGTGTTGTGTTTGACATGTCTGCATAGCTAATCATCAGTACGGGTGGCTGAACATACTGCCTTGTCCAGATGTGTACAGTTATGGGCACCGGTGGCATGTGCAGTACTTATGGGTTTCGACAGGTCCATACCACATGTGGATGATACATTATTCTGCTGACACATTCACATGGCAGCCATTTGGATATCTGTACCTGAGGTGGGATGTTAACATGTGGGGTACATATTTTGCCCGCCATGGCACTGCCTAGGACAATACTTCTACTACATTTCCAGGTATACCCATTGTGTGTAGGTGTGCAGCTGTGTTAGGCTGCCGCTGGGAGCTGGGTTAAGGTGCACGGCCGCGACATGGGTGCGGGTACATGCTATGGCGGACGGGGTTGTTGTGTATTACATTTGCATGCATGGGTTCTGCTTCTGATTATTACGCTTAGGCACACCGTCCTATGTGTATGCGATGGGCACGTTGTTGGGTGTAGTACATGTTGCTATGCGGCCATGTTTGTCTGTGTTTAGGTATCTGGTTTCCTTCTTGTTATTGTTATATCGACACGGCTTACCCGGCTGTGTACTCACCACCGCTAGTGTGACCATGCCGTATGTGGTTACTTCATGTAGGTGCGGCGCGCTTTGACATGCTGGCGGTACACCTTCACTGCGGTATGCTCCACTGACAGTGTATCGCGTGATCGGACACGGTATTAATACGCCATCCTTTGTTCCTGGATGGGTACAATTTGACCTGCGGGTTAATGTTTGGTTCTCCTCCGCTTTGTGTGAACGGGTACTGCGTTGCATACTCATGCGACGCTTCTATTATCCACGGACCCTGGCTGGTGCGTGTTACTATATTGCAGGTGGCCTGTGGGAAGTCAGCGCACTTTAGGTTGCTACCATCGCCAGCGCTTTGGCCACGCCACGGCCGCATCCTACTTGCTTCCTCGCCAACGCGTTCCCTCCCCGCACGCGTTCGTGGTTGCGCGCGCACAGACTCATTACTATGCATATGGTGCTGCTACAACTGACATTATTCACTGCAATTCGCCGGCGCAAGCCTTTACACCGCCTTGCGCCGAGCTTCATGGAATCCTGGGGATCATCTTTTCATCATACCCTCTTCTAAAAAGACCATTGTGCATGAAATCAACTTCGTCAATCATGTCATTATAGTCAGATGTCATTCTGATTGCTCGAATGAGTTGTCCTTTAAAAATGTTGTGTTTGAGCTGTCTGGGGTGATTACTACTGTATTCTAAATATGAATTTGTAAAGGTGGATTTTCTATGTATCCTGGATTTAAATCTATTACCATCAAAGGTAATTAATGTATCCAGGTAAGCCACTCCAGTGCCATTGCATTCCGATGTAAATTTAAGATAGTTAGTACTATCATTTAGATATTGTACAAAATTGTTAAATGCATCAATATCTCCATTCCATAAGATGTAAATATCGTCGAGGTATCGTGAGTAACATTTGATAAATCCCGAATATACACTGTTAAATATAGGAACCTGGTGTCTTCTTCCCAATCAAGGAACTATATAGCAATAGCCACACCTTTGGTTCATTCAACAGTCATGCAA
>NW_025051807.1:0-13132 GCF_019279795.1 Protopterus annectens | reverse complement strand
GGGTAAAAAATAAAAATCCTGCATGTATTATGCCCCATAAAGATAAACTGTCTCCAATTGATTTCACACCCTGAGCTCTTTCTGCTGTTATTCAGAATATACTTCTTTAACATATCAAGCCATTGAGGATGTTAATAAATATAATATACATACATATTAGAGGACAAATTTAGTGACTTTTCCCATCTACCCACTTGCTCCATTCTGCCCCCTGAAAAATTTAGTTTTCCTCAGACACAACCTCCTACAACAAGTTATTCTTCTCTTCAGCTGCTTCCGCTAGGGTCGCCATGGCAGCCTGTCAACTGTTCTCCCCATTTCTTCCTGTCCTCTGCATCTCTTTGCTCCTGGTCACACCAACCACCTGCATGTCCTCTCTCTCTCACCACATCCATAAACCTTATCTTAGGCCTTCCTCTTTCCCTGGCTACTCTGGCAGCTTCATCTTTTAGTAGCATCTTTTTCCCAATATACTTTGCATCTCTCCTCAGCACATGTCTCGAAACCAACCATAATCTTTTGCCTCTTATGGTTTTGTCTCCAAACCTTCCAACTTGGGCACATGACTCTCTAATATACTTCCTATTCCTAATCCTGTCCATCCTCGCTACACCCAGTGCAAATCTTAACATCTTCAACTCTGCATGCACAACAAGCTCTGACTCCTGCCTTTTTGTCAATGCCACTGTCTCCAAACTCCATATATAACATAGCTGGTCTCGACTGCCCTCTTGTAGACCTTCTTCACTCATTACTGGTCCCTCGTCTGTCACAAATCACTCCTGACACCTCTCTCCACTCCATTCCAATTCTGCCTGCACTCTTCCAAATGTTCCTTTAAGCGTAATCAGATAGAAAACATGATGGAATTACACTCCTTGCTTCCTATGTTAAAATCACCAGCAGTGAGTCAAACTGAGGGTTATTGTCAAGGAAGTGACTCAATATTTTTTGCAGATTAAAAATTCCCAGTCCTTCTTAAAACAAATGAGGAATATCAACACCCACCTCTAATTTGGCTTCCCAAGAGGTGTAGCTGCATCTAGCTTCCATACAGGACTGGAAGACATATGGCTATTAGCCATATTACCTTCTTCCTCTTGCCAGTGTCTTCAAATATCTGTCCATATATGTCATGAACACTTACATTTTCACAATCAGCTTCTGAATACTGCAGTAAATTCATGCATATTACATTGATTCCCCTCAACCTCTAGGGAGAGTTCTCATCACAGCCTCTAAAAAGAAGCTGTGTCAGGCTCTGTGGCATTAAACCCTCAGAGGGGAGAGGATCACCTCAAAATTCCTCCTATCTCTCCCCTGGTAAAACAATAAGTTGGGCCAGGAATGAGTGAGATCTTGCCAGAGTCTGTGTGGCTGGGTGTAGATATTTTTCTGCATTGCCTCTCTCTAAATCTCCACAATAGCCACCAAGCGGTGTTACATTGATACAGCCCCTGTTACTGTAGGCCTTCCTCTTCTGAGCTGTTAGTTTCATTCCTGAGGTGATTCAGATAGCAATTACCACAAACATTATTTGTTCCATCTTGTCAGCTTAACTCAAAGATGTTTTCTGTTAGTTTTCACTAGAGAGACTGTTAATACTTTGACAAGCCATCCAATTCAAGTTGGACAGCCCTTGGAACTGTCTTTTGTTTGAATTCTAAATGCATGCTTTTCAAATTCTAAGTGTCTTTGACATCAAGGTTACAACATTGTCAAAGCTTAGTAAAAGGCAAGAGTTAAGTTATCATGCACATATGCTTTACTCCTGACATTCTGAACAGATGCAGCCACATCTCATTGTTCATTTGATACACTTATATGTCTTTCTGACCTATCAAATGAATGGTCAAAATTCACATGACAAAGTGATGACAATAGCTGTTATGTTCCACTTTTGCTTATTACTACTTCAGTACTTTTAGTCTAGCAGAACTGCAAAAAGGACAGTAATACATTGATGACACATTTGGAGGAGACTCTGATTTAAGCACCCTTTTTCCTCTAACCAAACTGTGGCTAACTTAGTTTATGCTTTCTATGACACAGGGGCAAACAGCATTCATTGCCACATCCAAGCTTGGAAAAGAGAATCAGTCAATCTGTTTAACACATCTCACGGCTTGTACACAGCCACTGTTGTACTGAAGGCCAGACAGCTTTAGACTCACAGTCACATTAGGACATGGTAGTAGGCTGTTAGTGAAGGTGTCTAGTTGGTCTGTCCACCAAAATGTCCCCCTTCTTCCTGCCAGCTCGTGATACACTGGGACCAATTGAATCGGGCAGCCTTTGATAGATATCACACTCCACTCATCCCCCAATGTGGTTACAGACTCACAAGAGGGAATGAAGAAATCCCTCCTTAGGGCACCCTTGATGTATGGACCTACATCACTCCTGTAGAGGGTGCTTGGCACTGGAGGTAATTAGGGACATGGTGGTGATGGGTGAAGCAGCAGCATAATGTGGTGGCAGCTGGTTGCACCACACCGTAGTACCATGGTGGTCACTGTAAATATGAATGGAAATGAGAAAGAAAACAAAACAACAAGAATAACATAAAATAGATAATATAAGAAGAGAGAAAAACACAAAGCAAAATGGATTGCCACGTAATGTATGCTGCACTGATTGGTATACAGTCCTTTGCAGAGTAAATTGCAGGTGATACCTTTGCAATGGGGAAAAAATAAAACAATGGGAATATAGAGGGCAAGACAGAAAGCGTATAGTATAGCAATTACGTAAAATTTCACAAGGGCCAAGATTAAATGGCACTTAACATGTCTTCCTGTGTGTAGGGCATGTGAACACTTGCTTGAGTAACAAAGAGTGTGTCCACGCAACAGGCAGTGATGACTTGCTGGGGCTGAACAACCTCAGGACACTGACCGCTGTGCCAGCCGTTATGTGTGTACTCCATCAACTGGCAGATATGTAGCAAAAAAAAATGGCAGCTCTCTGTGTGGCAGTGGCTGCCTTCAGCATGAACAGAGAATCATGCGTGACTATTTCATCTTGTTTTCTGTCAAAATCATTAAAAAGGGAAACAGAAGCTGGGGCAAGTTGCAGAAAGAAAAGCCTGTAAGTTATGAGCCCAGAGACAGCTGTACTGGAAATTCGATGCATAAGCTCATGCAGTGCAGAAGGCGATTGATGGGTTGCTGTGAGGCCTACAAATAACCACAAAATGCAGGAACTAGAATTATACTCGTACATGGTCCAAATTGCCTTGTTCAAGCAAAGCTTTCTGCTACCATTATGCAAGAAGTGGAAAAGAAAGAAAACATGTGTGAAAAACAAAGGAAGCACAGATCTCGTGTTGGACTCTGCAAAAACAAAAATAGTCCATACAGGCCTGAACTCCCATCCTTGCCACCGGACAATGTTGGCTCCTTCTAGATAGTAAAATGGACTACAAAGATAAGAATTAAATCAACCAGCCATAGCAAGGTGGGAAGGCGGCTGTGTTGCAATTTATGCTTACTGAGAGTGTGGTTAAGCAACAATATAAAATGATAGTGCAGTCCTGTGTACTTATGTTTACTGAGATGTGGTTAAACAATAATCTAAATGATAGTGCAATCTATATACACTTATCTTTACTGAGACGTGGTTAAACTATAACATAAATGATACTGCAGTCTGTGTGTACTTACGTTTTACTGAGAGCCGATGTTAAACAATACCGCAAATGATAGTGCAGTCTGTGCACTTATGGCTTACTGGAGACTTGGTTAAACAAATAATATAAATGATAGTGTAGTCTGTGTGGCTCTAGGTTTCATCGAAGACATGGTTAAATAATAATATAAATGATGAATTACCAGTCTAATGTAATTATGTTTTACAGAGACATGGATAAACAATAATATAAATGATGGTGCAATCTGTGTACTTATGTTTACTGAGAAGTGGTTAAACAATAATATAAATGATAATGTAGTCTGTGTAATTATGCTTACTGAGACGTGGTTAAACTATAATATAAATGATACTGGAGTCTGTGAACTTATGTTTTACTGGAGACGTGGTTGGGAACAATGTAAATGATAATTGCAGTCTGTGTACTTATGTTCACTGAGACGTGAGCAACGACAATAATATAAATGATAAAGTGCAGTGATATGTACTTATGTTTACTGAGACATGGATTTAAACAATGACCATATAAATAATAGTGCAAAGTCTAGGTACTTATCGTTTACGGAGACATGGTTAAACAATAATATAAAGGATAGTGCAGTCTGTGCACTTTATATGTTTACTTTACACATGTGGTTAAACAATAATATAAATGGTAGGTGCAGTCTGTGAACTTATGTTTACTTGAGACATGATTAAAACAATAATAATATAATGGTAGGGCATTCTGTGTACTTATGCTTACTTGAGGGCGTGGTGCAAACAACAGTGTAATATAAAATGATAGCGCATTCTGTGTACTTATGTTTCACGGAGATGTACGGATTTAAACAATAATATAGCCAATAATAGTGCAGTCCTAGGCGTACTTATGTTTACAGAGACGTGGTTAAACAATAATATATAAATGATAATGCAGTCTGTGTACTTATATATTTACTACGAGATGTGGTTATACAATAATATATAAAGTGCAGTCTCGTTGTACTTATGTTTACTGATACATGGATTATACAATAATGTAAATGATAAGTGTGAAGTCTGTAGCAATTATATATTTACTGAGACGTGAGCATTTAAACAGTAAGTATGCAAATGATAGTGCAGTCTGTGTACTTTTATGTTGACGTGTGGTTAAACAATAATAATATAAATGGTAGAAAAGCAGTCTGTGTACTTATGTTTTACTGGAGACGTGGTTAAACAATAAGTATGACGTGATGGTGCAGTCTGTGTACTTATGTTTACTGAGACGTGGTTATACAATATAAATGTGTTAGTGCAGTCTGTACTTGGCGTTTTGCTGAGACGTGGTTAATCAATAATGCTAAAATGATAAGCGTGCCGGTCCTGTAAAAATTTCTTATGTTTACTGAGATGTGGTTAAATAATATAAATGATAGTAGAAGTCTCAAAAATTCTTTGCATGTTTACTGAGACATGGATTTACATGCCACAATAATATAAATGATGGTGCAGATCTGTGTACTTATGTTTACTGGAGACATGGTTATACAATATAAATGGTGGTAAGGTCTGTGTGTACTTATGTTTACTGAGATGTGGTTAATCGATGGCCGCCGTAAATTAGTGCAGTCTGTAAAATTTCATGTATACTGAGACGTAGTTAAAACAATAAACTATAAAATGGTAGTGCAGTATGTGTAATCGTTTTACTGAGACGGCGTGGTTAAACAATAATATAAATGATGGTGCTGTCTGTGCCAATACTTATATGTCATTACTAAGACGTGGTTAGAAACATGTGCCAATATAAATAATAGTGCAGTCTGTGTGCGCTTTCTATGTTTTACTGAGATGAAGTTAAACAATAATATAAATTTTAAAGTGCAGTCTGTAATCAAGCCTACTAAAGATGCTGGTTAAACAATAATATAAAATGATGGTGCCAATCTGTGTACTCCTATGTTTACTGAGACGTGGTTAAACAGTAATATAAATGATAGTGCACGATCTGTGTACTTAGCGTTTACTGAGATGTAGTTAAACGTAATGTAAATGTTAGTGCAAAGTCTGTATTAATGTTTGACTAAGATGTGGTTAAAACAATAATATAAATGATAGTGCAGTCTGTGACTTATGGTTACTGGAGACATTGTTAAACAATAATATAAATGATGGTGCCCAGTCTTATGACTTATGGTTTGCTGAGACATTGGTTAAACAATAATATAAATGATGGCACAGTCTGTGTAAAATTTATGTTTCTACTGAGACGTGGTTGAACAGTAATATAAATGATGGTGCAGTCTGTGTACTTGTTGCTTTACTGAGATGTGGTTAAACAGTAATAGTAAATGATAGTGCAAAGTCTGTTGTACCTCTATGTTTACTGAGATGTAGTTAAACAATAAGTAATGTAAATGTTAGTGCAGTCTGTGCTAATGTTTTACTAAGATGTGGTTTAAACAATAATATAAATGATGGTGCAGTCTGTGACTTACTTGCCTAGGTTACTGAGACATGGTTAAACAATAATATAAATGGATGGTGCAGTCTGCTTTGACTTATGGTTACTGAGACATGGTTAAACAAGCCATATAAATGGGATGGTAAAGCAGTCTAATAGTAATTTCTATGTTTACTGAGACGTGGTTGAACAGTAATATAAAATGATGGTGCAGTCTGTGTACTCTATGTTTACTGAGACGTAAGCTTTTAAAACCAGCAGGTAATATAAAATGATAATGCAGTCTGTAATACTTCTATGTTTTACTGAGAGCGTGGTTAAACAGTAATACCGTAAATGATAATGCAGTCTGTGTACTTATGTTTACTGAGATGTAGTTAAACAATAATGTAAATGTTAGCAGTGCAGTCTGTGTAATGTTTACTTAAGATGTGGTTAAACAATAATATAAATGATGCAGTGCAGTCTTCTTGACTTATGGTTACTTCGAGACATGGTTAAACAATAATACTAAAGTGATAGGCAATAGTCTGTGGCACTTTAAGTTTACTGAGACGTGAGCAAAACAGTAGCACATAAATGATAATGCAGTGTGGGCGTAACAAAGGGCTTATATTTTCAGAAACGTATGAGGCTCTTGGCAAATCAAGAGGAGGGGTGTCTATATTTATGTCAACAATAACTGTTGTACTAACTCTGAGTTGGTTACTTAACACTGCCCTGAAAATATTGAGCTTATGTTTCATAGTTTCATAGTTTCATAGTAGTGTACTAGGCTATCTGCCCTGGGGCATTTCTGAATGCCTAGCTAACAAAATGATGTGGCTTTACGCCACCTCAGACATATTATAGTTGGGCGCCTCTCTCCTGGTAGTGACACATGTGGGACCCCATTATTTAGTAAACTATACCTCTGTCTAGTAGTGACACTGAAGTGACTCCCTTGGTAAACTTACGATCTCCCATCCATGCATCGTAGATTTTCTTGAACAGTGCCATAATGAAGGGCTCTGGTCTCACATAAACTGGGATTTTGTTCCAGAGCACGGGTAACCTCTGTGTTATGAATCTATCCCTCCAGCATGTTTTATTCATTATTCCAGTGCAGAGGTTGGAAACTTTGTTCATGTGGTTCTGGTGGATCTGGATTTTTTTGAGATGGAGCATGCTCCATCAGTTCTTGGTTGGCGGGCATGGCCCTATGTATGTTAGGCTTCTACAAATCTTGCACTCCTTGAGCAGGTGGTATGCTACTGAATAGAGCGCCGGAGTTTCTTTAATCTAGCTGGGATAAGGCATATGTTTGGAGACCCATGCAGTCCTCTTGGTGAGGTACTCTCTGGGGTTCTTCCAGTTGCTGTAGCTGTGCCGGAGAGATACATCCTAAATGTGAGCATTGCTGATATTCAACGCGGGCTCTGACAAGGGAGGAATATAGAGTGTACAAGCCAGCCGACCTTTCTACTCTGGGAGCTGAGAATCCCTTCATTGTGATGAGATGGGCAAGGTAGAATGTCTTTTCTGACCACTTTGCCACCATAGCTTGTCAAAGTGCAGGAGGTCACCTATCAACGTGACTTGAGTCCCCAGGTTCTCCTGATGCCACTGCTTCTTCCTGGGGACTATAGTGTAAGGCTTTATTGTCTATGTGATAATTTGCTCAGGTACTTTGTTTTTCCCAAAGGGATGACTATACATTTTCGGCTGTTAAGTTTGAGGCCATGACTGCAAACTTTCCAGTTGTCCACTGCTTTTCAGTAGAGACCTTTTCTGTAGGATGTGTGTGGTTGCGCAGGCAGTGGAATCAATTCATACACCAGTTTGCAGTCATCTGCCAAACTTTGTCAGCCATAATCCTCCCATATTAACTTCATGCTATCTGAGAAGTAAATGTCGAATAAGAGTGGGTCCCAAGACTGAATACCTGTGGGACACCACTCGTGATGACTGGTTTTTGAGTCTGACATGGCTCCAGCAATTTTAGACCTTATGGGTTCTATTTTTAGCTTTGCCTATACCCATCTTGTGACATATGGATTTATATTTGTGGCTGAAGTGAGCTTGTTCGGCTGATGCACCAGGAGTGTGGTGATGCTCCGTGTCAAGTGCTGCCTAGCCAAGTCCCAGAAGTAGGCAGGTGATGTAACCTTGCCTCGGGCTGACATGGCACTTGAAGTGACCATCCTCGGGGAAGAAGTCAACCAGGTTTAAGAGGCAGGATCACGCCTTTACACAAAACCAGGCTGGGTGGGAAATCCGAGGACTGGCAACGAGCATCCTCCCTAATGCTCCCGACATTTATGCAGTTCCATGATGATTCTTTCCATAGCCTCGTGCAGACCAGGCTACTGGTCAGGACTGCAGGGGGCGTGTAGTTACTTGAGGGCTCGTAGAATCTTCCCTTGTGGAGTGGGACCACCAAGCGCTGCGCGCCATGGTGCGTCAGTGCCTATCCTGCTAGTGAGTTGCTAAGATTGAATAAGCCGGCATTTTAGGTGCGTGGGTTTAGTTCATCTTGAAGTTCAATGTAACACGCAAACGGGACACCATCGCCAGGTCCCAGCAAGATGCCGTGTTTTTTGCTTTGTTTGAGTGCTGATTTCACCTGTATGTCTGAGATGTACAGGTAAGTTTACATTCTTAGTAGGATAATGCACCTTCATCTTTTAGGGGTGAAGGAGGGAGAAATTTGCACTGAACCTATCTGCCAGAATAATATTGGCAATGTCGGTAGGGTCAGTGACTTTTTTTTATAGTCGCTAGTACCAACTCAGAGCATATGGTTCTAGAATTTCCTCCCAAGGTTCTGACACATAATTGAAGAAGGCCTTGTGATTGTCTTCTTTGGGTATCCTTGGCAATCTTTCTCTGTCAAGTTGGCTTTAGGATGTTTCTATGAGAGGAACGTAGTTTTTACTTTGTGCTGATCAGGAAGCCCTTTCCCTTGTAGGGATCGGCTTGTCCTGCAGTAAGCTTCCTTCTTTTGTTGTACTGAGTTTGTCGGTACTGCTTGGGTCCAGCCCAACCACTAGGCGTTTTCCCTTGGAAAAGTGGAGAGGGTCTTTGGTTTGAAGTTGGGATTGCTTGATCCATGCATTCTTGGAGATGTCCGTAGAAGGCTGTTGTGTGTGATTCAGCATTTTGGGATGTGGTTTCCATTAACTCCAGTAGGCTTAAAGTGATATCATTTCTGGACTTAAGGAGTGTAAGAATCAGCTTGGTAAATGGTTTCACTGTAGTCTTTTCGTTCTGGGGGTGGGGTGGGATATGTACATCCAAGCGTGGATCACCAGTTTATGGTCCAGATCTTACTAGTGAGAGGGGTTTATATCCGGTGCAGACATTTGGACCCCATGTTTCCAGTGATAATCAGGTCAAGAGTATATTTATTCTCCTCTCCTTGCTAGGAGAAGACCAGATTGCTCCATAGCATTTGAGTTAATGGAATTCCAGGAATCTTGGGCCAGGGTGTTAGGGCTAGAATAGTGGGCCCAGTCTATGTTGGGGCAGTTGAAGTCACCCAATGGTGATTGGTAAGTCAGACATTCAGTTATCCTCCAGTGTCTTCAGGAATGCTTGATGGGATTCCTGGGATTGGGAGGGTGTTCTATGCAACATGCAACCAGTTGTATGCTCAGTTTTTGCCTATGGTGAGTAAACCTGCATATGGTTTCCTGAGCTGCTTCATGGGTAGCCACCAATCGAGAGGTGTAGGTGTCCTTCGCGAAAATGGACACTCCCCCTTCACTCCTTGTGGATTCGGGGCCTGGAACTCTGAGGAACCGAAAAGCATGATATGAGGTACAGCTCTGAAGAAGGCTGGAGTGCCTTTCAGGAGCCTTGGAACCAGGTTTCAGTTACTGCACAGTGACACTCCATGTTCATCGATGTTCTCCCATACTAATATGGAAGTGCTTCGAAAGTGCCTGCATCTTGAGATTTAGACTTCTTGGGCGCTTGAGCAGCATTACATCTTTAATTTTTTCCATTTTTGTTTTCACGGAGGTTGATTTGTCTTTTGGGCATTTCGAAGCTCAAAAAAAGGCGCACTATAGGAGTGGCAAGAGCCTTGGCCAGTATCAGAAGCCCAGTGGTGACAGGTGCAAGCCATCGCGCCTTAGTAAGCAACGTGGCTTGTCCAGCATGTCATCCCAGGCGCGACAGACATTGGATCCCCTAGAATGACACCAGTGATTGACTTAATTGTTAAACTGATCAATATTTTGTTCTTTGTACTGAGGCATCATTTTTGGTGAAGGCAGGATGCTGCTCAGGGTCAGGGCTGTCATCTGTGTCTGGGCTGGCACTAATCGAGAAAGGCTCCTCCAATGTCTCTTTTCGTATGTAGTCCAGGAGAGTACGTCTCAGGTCATTCACACCTGTAGCATGGACAATGTGACTGCATCGCGCGCAGCTTGCTTTGAGTGAGCCTTGATTAAGGCGTCTCCCACGTGGGCGTGATCCTGGCTCCCCGGCATGGGGCAGCTCACCGTTATCCCTCTCCTTATTCAGCCTGGTAAGGTGAATGCGTCGGTGTGTCTGACTATGGGAGTCACCCTATGCATTGTCTCTGGCATAGTGGTTTTTGCCTTAGGGAGCTGTGGGATTGTGTGACACACCTGTTGTTTGAGGTATGTGTTGCCAGGTGTTATGTTTTTGTGGGGGTGTATTTCTGGTGTGTGTCTGCTTTGGGAGGCCTCTGTTGTTTTGGTAAGTTTTTATAAAGAGCCTCGAAAGTATGTCTTTGTAAGGTTCTTACAGGAAGTTTGGCTTTGTAACAGTGGTGGTGGCTTTATGTGTGAATGGGTCTTTGCTCGGTGTAAGGGTACCTTCTCCTCCTGTCTGGTCTCGCCAGTCCTGAGTTGAGAGAGTTCAGCCTCCCAGTCGTGTCCGGCTAAGAAGTTGCATCTCTCACAAGTATTTTGTGTTAGTAGGAAGTAGGAGGGAGAGTTGTTCTGTGGTACGCTGAGACAATTGTAACATTGTCTTAAGATTCCCAGGTTAACCAACTGAACAAGAGAGGGATGCTAGGTGGTTCTCACCACTCGTACATACTAGAGATAATGTTATAAGGAGTGCTGTGCCTCTCTAGCGGGAAGTGGTATTCACAGGGGTAGTGGATGGCTGTGGAGTGCTTACTTTAGTATAAGAGTGCTTTACTTTATTATAAGAGTGCTTGCTAAGACTAGAAGTCCCGAAAACAAGTTCTAATATATACAGCTACTACAAATAGACTGAGTTGAGCTTTCTAAGTGAAAAATTGAAGAGCCCAGATTTCTTGGCGGAGTCCAAAGAAATAGATTTAAACCTGTATAATCGCTGCTACTATGCTACCAATAACCCGTAAGAAAAACGCCTGTGAGGCGGATTTTATAATAGGGAACTCTGAAAAGAGCTTTCAGAAATGGTCCAAAGCAAATCCGTCAATAATTTACAGCTCAAGTGCTGGAGGTCACTCCCCAGGGACAGATAGGGCTGCTCAAGGCTCCCTCACCCCACTCGGGTGAGCACAGAAACTTCCTTCTATCCAAGTAAGGCAATGGCCAACATTAGGGAACTCACTATATTACACAGCCCAGAATAAGGCAAAGCCTGTATACTGGTCCAAAACTAGCTTTGAACAAAGGCGGAAAACAAGGAGTATTTTTGTTTGTTTTTGTTTCTTCAGGAAAGCACACAGAAATGCAATTAAGCAAACAGTAAAATCGATTTACACAGTAGGCTAGCACACTGGTTAGTGGGCAGCCTCAGCAGTTAAATTAATCAAAACACGGTATTAATCGACCAGAGTGCGGTACCAAAATGCTACTTTTAAGTGCAGATACTTCAGAAATCAGTGGATAGACACAAAAACAGTTATAGTTTAGTTAAATGAAAAGCTGTAGAGAGAGGACAATGCAGATAAAAAAGCCAAAAAATACTTAAATCTGGAGAGTGGTCGGTTTCTTCTTTCTCAGTTCTTCTGTTGCCAGGACCCTCTGCAGGACCAATGCGTGGAGCTCAAGGCTTGGGTATATAGCCAGAAAAAATGCCCGGAGGCGGATTTTTTATAATAGGAACTTGAAAAGAGCCTAGAAATGGTCCAAAGCAACCAATAATTTACAGCTCCAAGTTACTGAGGTCACTTCCCAGGGACATTGTGGATGATAGCCAAGCTCAAGAAGGCTCCCCCACTCCCACTGGTGAGCACAGAAACTTCCTTCCTATCCAAGTAAGGCAATGGCACAACATAGGAGGAAACTACACACAGCCCAGAATACAGCAAAGCCTGCATATACTGGTCCAAACTATTTATAAAATAGCGGAAAACAAGGAGTATTTTTTTGTTTTTGTTTTTCAGGAAAGCCTGCACAGAAATGCAAATTAAGCAAACAGTAAAATCGAATTTACACAGTGCCAGTTACACTCTTAGTAAGCAGCTTTAGCAGATTGTCAATTAACAAAAAAAACAGTATTAATCGAATCAGAGTAGACCAAAATGCTACTTTTAAGTGCAGATACTTCAGAAATCAGCAGATAGGACACAAAAACAGTTATATTCTAGTTAAAATGAAAGCCAAGAGGACAATGCAGATAAAAAAAGCCAAAAATACCTTTTAAATCTGGAAAGTTGTCGCTTCTTTTCAGTTTCTCTGTTGTTGCCAGAACCCCTCTGTAGGATTCACGTGAGCTCTGTTTGGGTACATAGCCAGAAAAAACGCCCCCTGAGGCGGATTTTTACACAGGAACTTGAAAAGAGCTAGAATGGTCCAAATTAACAACAATAATTCTATAGCTCATGTTTGAGGTCACTTCCCCCAGGGACAGGTCATTGAAATACAGACCTTTTTACCTGCTACGGGAGTTGAGTGGTGTGACATCAAAGTGGTGTATATTCCCCCCACTGCCAGTACCAATGAGGTATTGAATACACTCTTCATCAGGCCGACCAGTGAGTGGTGCAAAACCAGAGTCCAGAGTTTGCTCACATAATAGGAGGTGATTTTAATCACGCAAATCTGAAAACAGTTCAGTATAGTGGTGCTGAAAAGCCCAAAAAAGTCCAGAAAG
>NW_025051806.1:0-12111 GCF_019279795.1 Protopterus annectens | reverse complement strand
CAGCACCAGCTCTCTAAGCATGTAGGGGAGTACCAGCTCTCCTATAAATGCTGGGGAGTACCAGCCTCGTTGCTATATATGTAGTGTGGGTAGTGCCAGCCCTTTACACATACTTGGGAATGCAATGAGTCTACTATATAAATGCTGGGGAGGACCAGCTTTCTCATACATGTATGGTACCAGCCCTCACTACATGTAGGGTGAATTTGATAGCTGCCTACACATACTGGTGGAGTTCTACCTCTTACACATGTAGGTGAGTACAGTCTCTCTCATTACAGAAGTGAGTAACAGGTCTCTACACAGAGTAATGATGCCCGACAAGAGAGAGAGGGGATTGTAATCATGAATAGGATGGATTACTTAAATAAAATGCAGATGTATTTATATGATGATGAATTATATTAATGTGGCTTATAAAAAATATTTTTTTTCTTCGGGATATGGTAGAACAAGGCCAGATATCAGAAGATGTGTATGTTTTTTTGAATGTTAAATTTTCTATTGTTCCCTCTATATTTGGCATCCCAAAAATACACAAAAACTTGACTGACCCCCCCCCCATGAGACCTATAGTGAATGCAAGAACTTCTATTACACATCCCTTGTCTAAATATATAGATGTGAAGGTGAAAGATTCATTACAAGAACATAAACATCTTTGTCAGGATTCATGGGATTTTTTGTCAAAATTGAGATGTGAAATACTACAAAAATCTATGGCTTTCTTAGTTGGATCCTAGTAAATTTGTTTAATGTAATACCACATGCTCAGGGTATGGAAATGTTTCATGATTTCTTAGTCAAGCCCAGGTGTTTTTGATATCTAACTGGTGTTATTTTGTGGATTACTTAAATCCACAACATCATTTTTGAAATTTACTTGGTATACAACTCTAACAGCATTAGTTATTTAGATATACTACTGAGTAAGGATGTTGCCAAAAAAGCTATTGTGAGTAGTATTTATAGGAAGTCCATCTATTTCAATGGTCTACTACATTATATTAGTAGTCATCCGCAGCACCAAAAAAGAGGCATTGTTAAAGAGGACAATTTGTTAGATTAACAAGAATTGTTTGTAGAATACATGACATTTAGAATTAGAAGGCAACAGGTTGTCAGAAATGTCTTGAACTAGAGGGTATTCAGCAGAGTTGGTGAGCGATGTGTATTTAGAAGTAATGATGAAAAGATACAGTGGAGAGTTGACACCAGTTCTTAAGAAGCTAGAGAAGTTCCAATCCACTAATGGACATGCGACGTTATAAGCCTAATGGTGAAAATATGTGTTCATTTATTACTACTGTTACACTGGAAATGAGTTTATTTATAGGACCTAGTAGAAGAATTGGAAGAAGTCTTCCAATGTTTCAGATGGTTTAATGGACCTTTTGGGAGAAAAGCCCAGAATAGTCTACGAAAAGGGTAGGTCCTCTAAAAAATCTGGCTGTGGAAATGATGCCCAGTTAATTTCTAAAATCTAACAGGAGGTTAGGTACATTTACATGTGGATGTTATAAATCATAGTGTAAATACATATTGGAGACTGATAAAGTTAAAGTTAGCTTGACCAGTTGTACATACTCCCTTTTCATTGTACATGCAGTTCTATAGGAGTTATATACTTAGCAAAGTGCAAAGTCATGCAACTGTTTCTCCGTAGGGAAGACCCAGAAAAATTTTAAAGAGCATATTTATGAACACATATTAGATATTAAGAAGAGGCAGACCTAACAATTCATTGTATAAACATTTGGAAAAATATCCTGAACTTTTTTTTTATTTTTTGCAATGGATGCAGTAGTCAAGAATTTGAAAGGTGGACCGTGGGTTGATTTGATAGAACGTAAAGAAACTTTGTGGCAACTTAAATTTAACGCATGTGTGCCGCCAGGTCTCAATGAGCAAATTTCATTAGTCAGTATTTTAAGACTTTTGTCTTATAAAGTGTAAAAAAAAATTTTTTTATTATTTTTTTATATATACTTTTATATATTTTTATAGGTTTTTAAACAGGCATTTTTATGCTGTGTTAGTTGAATTAATTGTGGCATTGCATTGGTGTATTAAGTCTTGTGATTTTTAAGGAATGGGATAAAAAAAGTGTGGTTAAATTGTGTAATTGATTCTGAAGAAGTCTGTGAATTAGCTGGATGAGAAAAGCACTTTAATCTGTTTAATAAAGGTACTATTCTGAAGTTTGCAGTGCTTCAAGAGCTTTGGGTTCTTTAGATTTAGGATCTCTACATATTGGGCAGTACCCACCTCTCTGCATTGCTGACAGGGTACCACCTCACTCATGCAAGGTACCAGCTCTCTACACATCTCGAGGAGTACCTGCTCTCTAGGACATAATGCAAGGTGCCACTAGCTTTTTGCTGACATTATGGGGTAGGCCAGCTCTCTGCTTATACTGGGCAGTACCAGCTCTCTATGCATGCAGGGAGTAGCAGCTCTCTACACACACTGGGGAGTATTAAAAAGTTCTTTCCTGCATACTACGAGGTGTACTCAGCCTCTCTGCACATGCGAGAGGTACCAGCTATCTAGACATATAGGGAGCCACCAACTCTACATATAGGGGAGTACCGGCTCTCTACCACACATACAGGAGGTGTACCAGCTCTCACTACTCATTCTGGGTACCAGCTCACTGTACATAATTGGCCAGTACCAGCTCTTCACACATGTGAGGTGAGCACAAGCTCTCTACACATGCATGGGAGTACCAGCTCTCACACATGCAGGGAGTACCAGCTCTCCTAGAAATGTAGAGGAGTACTAGCTTTTACCTCATTGTCTGGGGTACCAGCTCTCTACACATGTATGTGTACAGGGTATGTAGACAGTATGACACACAGGAAACAGTCAGGTATGCAGTTAACCCATTAGCAAGACTAATCACATCATAGCTAGCTAAGCAGGCCCCAGCTTTTTGACTCAAGATGCCTATTCTACCCTATCTGGACCTCTTCCAAAATCTATCAAGGTTCAAACCTTTACCACCCACTGATTCACTGAGCATCTTTAACTATCCAACCATAAGGTTGGAAGAACTACTCATGCCAAAACACAAATGCCCAGTGATTTCTTGATTTCATCAATGCAGATGCCTTGGACTAGCTGGTCAACACCCCCACAAGATGTGATAATATCTTGGACTTCGTCTTAACCAACATGAGTAACCATAGCAGCATCCCTACAGTGTCATCCTCCCTGATAAGATCTGATCACAAAGCAGTCTCTTTCAAAGTCACTATCTACTCTGACACCCCCCCCCCCCAGCTAGTGTCAAACAGAAAAACTTCTATAATGCTGATTACAACCTCCTCAGGGAAGGTATAAACAGCTTCACAGCCCCCTCCCCTCCATAGGAACTGGCACAAATATCCAAACCTACACTAAAGTACTATACGAGCATTTATACAGCTGCATGGAATCAGGAATACCCAACAGGACAAAATCTTCCTCTTCCTCCTCCTCAAGGAAGAGTAAACTTGTCTGGTGGATATCTGCAATAAATAAACAATATAATAAAAGGAAAAAATTGCTGTCCAGGACCAAGAAGGAGCAGGTACCTAATTTGAAGCAATCTCTAGTTAGCCTGAACAAGCAAATAAGAGCACTAGTGGAATCCTCCAAAGCAAGATGGCCATATCTACTTACAAGAAGATCGTCGGCGCGGCCTTCTTCTCCATATGCATAATCTCAACTTTGAAGCACTCAGATCTGCTCAGAACTGGTGGTCAAGGACACCACATACACAAATGCTGTAGCTATAGCCAATCTGCTGGCAGACAGGTTTGGCAAAAACTTTACCTCTCTGTCCCCTCGTCAGTAAATCAGGACATGCCTAGCATCTGCCCCCTCTCCTTATCTCTAGGGAGCAAGTCATCACTGCCCCCTCAAAGGCAAAAAATACAGCCTCCATGGGACCCGATAACATCACGGGCTTGCAAAACCATCCTACACTGTGAACTCCAGGCAGGAACTTGCAGCATCGAGCCAGGCACATGCTATTCAGCCAAAGCCTGAGTACCGGCTTTGTCCCAGCCAAGTGGAGGACAGCCACTGTCATCCCTTTGCACAAAGGTGGAGCATCCACTGATCCAGGAAATTATAGACCCATCAGCCTAACTAGGCTGATCTGCAAGGCCATGGAATGGATTATTATGGACCTCATTAACAAGGACATTGGCAACTTCCAATCACTTGATCCCACACAGTTTGGCTTTGTCAAGGGGAGGTCATGCCTGTCAAATTTGGTCAACTTCTTTGAGACAACCACGAAAGCCACTGATGAGGGGAGGACGGTGCACACCACCAACCTTGACCTGGCCAAAGCCTTTGATACTATTCCCCATTCAGGTATAATAGGTAAACTCTCACTAAACTAGGTATAAATCCCTACGTCACAAGATGGGTTTGCCAATCTGGCTCACTGTAGAACCCACACTGTAAAAGTTGCAGGAGAACTTTCAAATCTGACCTCAAAGCAGTGACAGTGGAGTACCACAGGGTTCTGTCCTGGGACCTCTTCTGTTTGGTATCTACTTCTCTGGAAGTATACAGGAGCTAACACAGAAGGCGTGCTCTGACTAACTTGAAGTTCGCAAAATGACTGCAAACTATAGGAGCCATATAGTCAAGTCCCAAATGATGTGTGGGGTGACATCCTAAAGAAGTGGCCTGCACTTCGAGACAGGTGGATGCCTGGTGTCAGAGCCATGACTTTCTCTCAGCTCAATGCCAAAAGTGCAGTGTCTTGTCCCCTTGTGGTAAAAAACTTCTGTACCATGAACTGCCATAGGCAGCAATCTATAACACCGAATGCGGATAAGAGACTTGGGACAGGTGGACAGTACTCTCTCGCTTGTGATAGTCACATACATCACACAGTAGTCCAGGAAGTCCTTCATGCACACCTCATCATAAAAGTGGTTCTCATCCAGAAAAAGAGATCATTGTTCCCCTATACTCGACACTCATTAGACCCATTATAGAGTACAGTGCCCCTTTTTGGAATGTACCTCATGCAAAGACATCTGCAGCAGCTGGAAGAGGCCACAGAAGGTACCTCACAAAGAGGATTGCTTGGCCTCAAACAAATGCCCTACATTGGACCGCCTCAAAAACTCCAGCTTTACTCTGTAGCATATCGCCTACTTGAGATGATCTCTGCCTAACATATAAAGCTATGTCAAACCCAGAGCTGTTGGACATACTACACCTAAAGAAATCCTGTAATCCCTCTGAGCTACACACTCCACGAGGACCTAAACCTTGTCACTGGTAAAGATAAACAGGACATGCTGGAGGGATAAATTCCTGTCCCAGAAGGCTTCCCTACTCTGGGAACAGGCATACCCATCTATGTCAAGCAAAGTTCTTCATTAGCACTCTTCAAGAAAAATCTTAATGAGTGGATGAATTGAAATAGGAAATTCACCCTGGGGATCACTTCTGTGATTCTGCTCTGAACAATGGCACAGGAAAATAACTTTCTTGGGTGGCGTAAGCCGAGGAACCTTGTTGGCTACAAACATGTAGGCCCTTGGGCCGATAGCCTAGTACCTACCTATGAACTTATAAGTAGGCATCAATCCATATGTTACCAGATGGGTAGCAAACTGGTTCACTGATAGAATCCACCTAGTCAAAAGAGGGGAAGCCACCTGAGGCAGTAGACCTGTAATGAGCGGTGCACTCCAGGGATCAGTTTTGGGGCATCTGTTGTTTGAGATATACTTTTCTGAGGTGCAAGCCAAAATCAGTAGGCTATGGCTGACCAACCTTGCAGATGACTGCAAGCTAAGTGTTGTCAACAATTCCCGTAGTGATGTGGACATCCTCCAAAAGGGTCTCACCCAAACAAATGACAGGTGCCAAAAACATGGCCTCAAATTAAATGCCAAAAAATGCATCATCATCCCCTTTGGGGAGAGTGATGTCCCCAGAAATGATCACATTAATAACAAGGTCATAAGCACACAATCAGTTGTGAGGGACTTGGGCACCCAGGTTGATAGCAAACTGAATTTTGACCATCATATTACCTCCATTGTATGGAAAGCTTTCTACATGGCTCACCTCATTAGGAAGGGTATCTCCCGTCCAGGGGACAAGAGGTCATAACATCTTTGTATTCTTCCCTTATAAGACCACATTATTGGGAGTACAATGCCCTTTCGGCATGTACCTTCGCTTATGTGCAGCAGCTGGAGAGAGAGATACTTAGAGCTTCCTCACCCTATGGGAGAATCTAGGGCTTCAAACATCTACCCTAAACAGATAGGCTAAAAGCCCCATCCCTCTACTCATTCTCATACAGACACCTCAGAAGTGACCTCTGTCTGGCATACAAAACAATCTCAGATACCACCTTGATGGGATTGCTGCATATCCACAAGTCAAAGCGCCACTCGAGTAAACCTCGCGCGGCATGATCTCAACCTGGTCTGTATGACATCAATTCTGGACTTGCTGGCAGGATACAGATTTGTGTCCCCAGAGACTCCCCCCCTTCTGTCAAATAGACATCCTGTCCACACTGTCAAGCAAGAGTACCTCATTAACCCTTTTAAAGTGTACAACCTGGATAACTGGATTTGGGGAAATAGAAAATACATCCCTGGGATTACACCTGTGTCCCTGCTGGACAGTTGGGCTTCAGGTGCCTGACTTGTCGGAACATGGGCTAGAATATCTTGGCTGGAGGCTTGTAAAGGCCTCAGGGCCAATAGCATAGTAACTTCCTATAATCCTATGTAGGGGAGTACCAGCTCTCTAAACATGTGGGGTTTACCAGCTCTCTACTCATTCTGGGGAGTACCAGCTCTCTACTTATAGTGGGAAGTACCAGCTCTCCATGCTTGTAGGGGAGTACCAGCTCTCTACACATGCAGGGGAGTAAAAGTTCTCACAGATGGCACTGGGAGGTACCAGCTCTCCGTAACATGCTTAGGGGGTACCAGCTCTACACATGCCTGAGGGAGTAAAAGTTCTCTGCACATACTGGGGAGTACCAACTCTGTGTACAGGCAGAGGAGTACCAGCTCTCTAGACATTGGGGAGTACTACCTCTGTGCCCATACAGGGAGTACTATCTCTCTACTCATGTAATGGAGTACCAGCTCTCTACACATACTGGGGAGTACCAGCTCTCTATGCATGAAGGGGAGTACCAGCTCTCTAAACATGCTTGGGAGTACAAGCTGTCTGTAAATAATGGGCAGTACCACCTCTTTGCACATGTAGGAGAGTACCAGCTTTCTAAAAAAGCTGGGGAGTACCAGCTTGCTACATATGTATAGTAATACCAGCCCTCTACACATGCTTAGGAGTACCAGCTCTTTATAAATGCTGGGAAGCACCAGCTCAGAACATGTAATAACAGGGTAATACCTGAGATAACTTCACACATGTAGGATCATTACCATTTTCTCCACATACTGGTGACTACCACATCTCTACAGATGTAGGGGAGTACAAGCTCTCTACACATATATGGGACTACCAGGTCTCTACACATACTGGGAAGTATCACCTGTCTGCACATACAGGGGAGTACCACCTATATACTCAAGTAAAAGGCGGCTCAATAGCCTCTACACATTACTCAGAGTACCCAGCTCTCTACTCATTCTGGGGAGTACCAGCTCTCTACACATGGAGTGAGTGCCAGCTCGCGCCATGTGAGGGAATGCCACACTGTCTACTGCCATGCAGGTGAGTACCAGCTCTCTACTAGCATACTGGGGTTACCAATTCTCATGATTCCCACTTGCCCAGGTGAGCGTACCTCAGCACTCTGTAAGTAATGGGCAGTACAAGTTTTCTGCACATGTAGGGGAGTACCAACTCTCATGCAAAGAGTCTGGGGAGTACCAGCTTGCTACATATGTGGCGGTAGTACCTGCCTCTACACATGCCTTAGTAGTACCAGCTCTTCCACAAAATGCTGGGGAAGCATAAGCTAAACTGCGCTATATATGTAGTGTGGGATAGTACAACTTTCTCCTCCACATACTGGTGACTGCCAAATTTCTACACATTTAGGGGCGTGAAGTAAGCTCTCCACTATACCAGGACTACAGGTCTCTACTACACATACTGGGAGTACCACACCTCTCTCTCTAATCATGCAGGCAGTACTGAGCTCTCTCTACACATACTGGGAAGTACCAGCTTTCTACTCATTCTGGGAAGTACCAGCTCTTTATACATATGGGGTGTACTATATCTCTACTCATTTAGGGGAGTACCAGCTCTCTACACATATGGGGGAGTACCAGTAATCTACGCATGTAGGGGAGTATCAGCTGGCTACACATGTAGGCAAGTACCAGCTGTCTACACATGCATGTCAGTAACAGCTCTCTACACATACAGGTGAGTACCAACTGTCTATATATGCAGGGGGAGTACCAGCTCTCTATCCATACTAGGTAGTACCAGCTCTCTGCACATGTAGGGGAGTACCAGCTCTCTAAAAGCTGGGGAGTACCAGCTTGCTACATATGTATAGTAATACCAGCCCTCTATTCATGCTTAGGAGTACCAGCTCTTTATAAATGCTGGAAAGCACCAGCTCGCTAAATATGTAGGGTAGTACCAGCTAACTACACATGTAGGGTAGTACTAGCTCTCTCCACATACTGGTGACTACCACCTCTCTACAGATGTAGGGGAGTACAAGCTCTCTACACATATATGGGACTATCAGGTCTCTACACATACTGGGGAGTACCGCCTGTCTGCACATACAGGGGAGTACCACCTCTATACTCAAGTAATGCAGTAGGAGCTCTCTACACATACTGCGTAGTACCAGCTCTCTAAACATATGGATGAGTACCAGCTTTCTATGCATGTAGGGGAATACCAGCTGACTACACATGCAGGTAAGTACCAGCTCTCTATGCATGCATGCTAGTACCAGCTCTCTACTTATACTGGGGAGTGCCAGCTCCCTACCCATACTGGGGAGTACCAGCTTTCTAAACATGCTGGGGAGTATGAGCTCTGTGTAAGTAATGGGCAGTACCAACTTTCTGCACATGTAGAGGAGTACCAACTCTCTATAAAAGCTGGGGAGTACCAGCTTGCTACATATGTATGGTAGTACCAGCCCTCTACACATGCTTAGGAGTACCTGCTCTTTACAAATGTTGGGAAGTATCAGCTCCCTATATATGTAGGGTATTACCAGCTAACTACACATGTAGGGTAGTACTAGCTGTCTGCACATACTGGTGACTGCCACCTGTCTACACATGTAGTGGCGTATAAGCTCTCTACACATGTACAGGACTACCAGGTGTCCACACATATTGGGGAGTACCACCTCTCTACTCGTGTAAGGCAATAATAGTTTTCTGCACATACTGGGGAGTACCAGCTTTCTACTCATTCTGGGAAGTACCAGCTCTCTACACATATGGGGAGTATCAGTAATCTACGCATGTAGGGGATTATCAGCTGTCTACACATGCAGGCAAGTACCAACTGTCTATGCATGCATGTCAGTAACAGCTCTCTACACATACAGATGAGTACCAACTGTCTATATATGCAGGGGGAATACCAGCTCTCCACACATGCAGACCAGTACCAGCTCTCTACGTATACAGGTGAGTACCAGCTCTCTACACATGCTGGCCAGTACCAGCTCTATACACTTACATGTGGGTATCACCTGTCTACACATGCACAGAAGTACCAGCTCTCTACACATGCAGGGTGTACCAGCTCTCTACTCATTCTGTGGAGTACCAGCTCTCTACTCATACCGGAGAATGCCAGCTTTCTACACATGTAGGGGAGTGAACGCTCTCTGCATACACTGAGGAGTACCAGCTCTCTGTACATGCAGAGCTGCAAAGCAGTATCAGCTCTCTACACATGTAGGGGAGTACAAGCTCACTACACAAGCAGGTGAATACCAATTCTCTACACATGCACACGAGTACCAGCTCTCTACACATACAGAGGAGTAACAGCTGTCTACATATGCATGAGAGTACCCACTCTCCACAAGTAGGGTAGTATCATCTCTCTTCACATGTAGGGAAGTACCAGCTCTCCGCACATACAGATGAATACCATCTCTTTGGACCTACTGGGCAGTACCAGCTCTAGCCTCTCAAAGCATACCGTGTAGGGGAGTATCAGCTCTCTAGACATACTGGGCAATACCAGCTATCTGCACATGCAGGGTATTACCAGCTCTCTACACATACAGGAGGGTATTTTGTTTTCAACATTTTAATAACTCAGCATTTTCACTTTCCACCGTTGTACTTTCAGTATTATGAATTTCAGCGTATTGCTTTCCAGAAAGATGGCATGGACCCTATATATGTTTACATGACTTCATTCATCAGGCAAGTTCTCTTATCACATCTCTGAAAAAAAAAAACAATACAAATCCATCCATCCATCTTTCTCATCTGCCTTTATTAAATCACTTCCTGTTAGCTAAGGAAGTTAAAGAAATGAACCCAAATACATTACACTCTTTAGCTGCACATTTGTTAAAAATGATAGAAGTGAACATATCCTGAAGTTTGACATGTTTCTTACCGTATCATTAATCTTTACGTTATCACATTCACCTCTGGCTGCTCACAATTTACGCTTGAACTTTCAGTGCCACATTTCGGAACTTCATAAGTAACTTTTATGCCTTCAGGGAGGTTTTTGTGCTCCAGAATGACTTTTGAAGAAAGATTCTATAAAAAATGGAATTGCAGTGATAAAACTGATATAAAATTAATCATTTTAAAGAAAATTAAAACTTCCTCAAACTAAACAAATATATAGCAAATACTAGTATGCTATTTCATCATGTGAGAATGATAGACAGATGGCATTGTTCAGGTTTGTTCCTGGCGTGTTTTCTCTTTGAGGGGTTATATTAGTCAAACACCAGAACCATTCCTGTTAGAGAAGTTGCATGGTGATAAAGTGAAAACAAGATGATGCCTGCTGCAGAAACTTTGAGTGAGAAGGGTTAATTTATCCCCAAATCATCTATCATAGTTATACAAATACAGCCTTGCTGGTTCACTAAAAAAAAAAACTGAAGCCCAAAAACAATGTGATAACTTTTATTGGACCAATACAAATTTTTACCATTAACTCAAGCTTCAGACTAGCATTAGACTTTCATCATGTGTTCTTAAATTACTGATGTTATATACCATGCTTTAATACCTATTTAAGTATTTAAAAAATGTAAATATGAAAAAACACCTCATTCTGCAGCTCAGATTCTCAGAGTTCTGATATGCAAAACCAACAACAAACACAGTGGTCAGTAAATATATTCAGCTTGCGTAGTAAGCAGAGCACCACATCACACAGCTATGTGCAGACACATTGCAATTCACAGCACTGCTTAGTTCTAAAGATCAGTGAGGGAAAATGCACAAGAACTGGTGTTTGCAGATGACCATATAATGACCTGCAAATGAAGACATGCAGTTTAAAGGGGCACTATCTCTTTTCTAAAATCAGTTGCTTGCTGGAGTACTTTGTTTACATTTTTAGTGCAGTGTAAGTCACATGTTCAAAGAGAGGCAGGATTTTCAGAGAAGGTGTTACCATACTGCAGGTCAGATTTCACAAATGTCAGTAGGGGGTGGACATTACAGGAAATGCTAATAGTTTACAGCTTGTTCTTTGTAGTTTTCCTCCCCACCCATAGCTGCAAACTGTTAGATTTATCTGAATGATTGACTGGGTTTAGACCTCAGCCAGAGAATCTATCTAGTCAGCATTCAGATCTGAGGTCCCGTATGCAGCAGTAATGAAATTGCCACATCTTTAGTATTTGCTTTTTTTTTTGTAAAACCTTCTAGTGGAGATGATTATCCCAACTGGCAATTTGTATTTTCTTTGTTTCTTTTCGTGTGCTTATTCGAAACGTTTTTCCTTTCACTGAAGTAATTATTTTCATGTAATCGGTAATAATTAACTTACTAGTGCATGACTAATGCAGATATTACATTTACAAATCCAGTTTCCTCATTTCACAGGACAGCATTGCTTTGGGCAGTTGCATTTGAGTTGCAAATGTCCTAAAGATTCTAGAAGTTTTTAAAA
>NW_025051805.1:0-11384 GCF_019279795.1 Protopterus annectens | reverse complement strand
CTAGGTTAACCATCATGATTTGTTGAATTCTAGAAGTTTTTCGCAAATGACAACTTAGGTAGTAATTCCAGATAGTTAGTATGACTATAATGCCTAACACTACTAATACAGGATGTATCAACCAACTTAACAGTTTTTTCCTAATTTTGATAAACCAGTAAAGATATCCCACCAATTGTGAGCAGTGTCTTTTTTTGGTCTTTGTAGCCAAACTTAAGTAGATTATCTTTTGCAATGATGCTTAATGCCTCATAATACAGAATACGTTTATTTCTTTTTTCCAAATACTCTCTGAGAATTTTAGTATTGTTCATTATGTTTTTAAATTATCCAAGGATACAGATATATTGGGAAGCTGTATTAAGTCATAATTCCAGTTTTTGGAAATATTCACTTCTATGCCTTCAGTAAACACATAGCTCTTATTATTCCATTTAAGGAAATCAACATGTGATGGACATCCTACAAAAGGTAATTTTAAATTGTGACCTATGTCTTGATCTGTAACCAGACAAATATACCGAATAGCTACTTCTATAAACATCTGAAAAGAAGAAGCCATAATAGTCCAATTACACAAATTAACAATGCTGCAGTAAGCATGGTTCATAGAGAGGCAGATGCTGTCCACAATATCTGCTTAATATCTGAGCTTTGGCTGACTAAGATCTACCTGCAATCAACTGGACGTATAAGTGGATTTAAGTACACTTTTATCTGCTCTTTTTCATATAGTACTGCATTTAATTTATTTATTTGTGTTTTTCACCGAATATTAACTGAACTGAAGTTGTGGCTGTGTCTCTACAGTTATTCCCACCCAGTGTTGGTGGCTTTGAAATTGCCGGCCCCTCTTGTAAATTTATATTTGGATACTTCTTCTGGGCCCATCTCATTTGCTCACTCAACTGAGTGCAGTGATATCATATTCTGATTTCAGGCACTCCTATTGTGTGCAAAGAGAGCATTTGGGAAGGACAACCCCTGCAGCCTCTTAAGCCTGCTCTGTTCCCTCTCTCAAAAAAAAAAAAAAAATGTTTATATATGTACTTTATTCAGCTGCTCTTACTGTAACTGTCTTAGTTGCTGTTCTGCGTGCTATCTGTTCAGTCGCTCTTACTCTGCACTTATTATTGCTTGTTAGTAGCCTTCTAATTTACTGCCTTCTACACGTTTTTAGTCAGTTGTTAATTTAATTGCATTTATTTAAACTGTATTTGCAGTAATATTGCTACATACTCGTGTGCTAGCCTACACTGCAATTTCAACTATATTTACTGCTGTTTTAGCTGCTTTTCTGTAAAAAAAAAAAATAAATTCTAAGCTTGTTTCCTGCCTTTCCTTTAACTAGTCTAGTCCAGATACAGACTTGCTGTATCCAGGACTGCTGGTAAGCTTCTGAGCCCCCCAAGCCTTTCTGTATTGGAGGGAAGCATTCTAGCTTATCAGTGGGAGTGGTAAGCACTAGGCAGTCTATCTACCATGGGAAGAGTGGGTTTTGGCCCATTAATTATAGTTTATTGGCTGTTTGGGAAGCTTTTCCATCTCTTTCAACCTTCTGATTTAAACGCCTGTGTTTGCACTTGTTTCCTGCCTTTCCTGTTACTAGTCTAGTCCAGGTACAGATTTGCTGAATCCAGGACTCTTTGTAAGCTTCTGAGCCCTCCAAGCCTTTCTGTGTTGGTGGGAAGCCTTCTAGCAAGAGGAGTGGTCCCTGGCTCAGAAATTGTAGCTATTGGCTGTTTGAGCAGTTTTTTTCCATCTCTTTCAAATTTCTGGTTTGAAAGCCACACTTGCACTTGTTTCCCGCCTTTCCTATAACTAGCATAGTCCGGATACAGAGTTGCTGTATCCAGGATTGTTGGTAAGCTTCTGAGCCCCCAAGCCTTTCTGTGTTCAAGGGAAGCCTTCTAGCTTATCAGTGGGAGTGGCAAGCACTAGGTAGCCTATCTACCACAAGAGGAGTGGTTCCTGGCCCAGAAATTGTACCTTATTGGCCGTTTGAGCAGTTTTTCTCCATCTCTTTCAACTTTCTGGTTTAAAAGCAGCATTTGTGCTTGTTTCCCACCTTTCCGGTAAGTAGTCTAGTCCAGATACAGACTTGCTGTATCTAGGACTGTTGGTAAGCATCTGAGCCCCCCAAGCCTTTCTGTGTTGGAGGGAAGCCTTCTAGCTTATCAGTGGGAGTGGTAAGCACTAGGTAGCCTATCCTGTATGGGAAGAGTGAGTTTTGGCCCAGAAATTGTAGTTTATTGGCCGTTTGGGCAGTTTTCCATCTCTTTCAACTTGCTGGCTTAAAAACCAGAGTTTGCACTTGTTACCCGCCTGTCCTGCAACTAGTCTAGTCCAGGTACAGATTTGCTGTATCCAGGACTCTTTGTAAGCTTCTGAGCCCTCCAAGCCTTTCTGTGTTGGAGGGAAGCCTTCTAGCTTATCAGTGGGAGTGGTAAGCACTAGGTAGCCTGTCTGCCACAAGAGGAGTGGTTCTTGGCCTAAATTGTAGTTTATTGATCATTTGGGCAGTTTGTCCATCTCTTTCAACTTTCTGGTTTATAATACCACACCTGCGCTTGTTTCCCATCCTTCCAGTAGCTAACCTACTGGGAAGCACTAGAAAGCCTTAAACTGATACAAGCCTTCTAGCTTAGAAAAGAGACTTTGGAGTAATTAAGTATCAGTTTTTTTGTATTTTCTTGTGTACTTAACTGTTTTCCACCTAAATGCCGATTTTCCAGCCTTTATTGTGATTTAAAAGCTTTTTTTTTCACATATTGTACTTATTTGACTGCCTGCACTTTTAAAAAGTCGTTTTTTTGTTTAAATAATTTGTTTTACTGTTGTAGGCTACACACTAACGTGCAATAGCCTTTTCTGATCATTTGTAGTCGTTTAAAGCTGTTTTAAGTGTATTTTTTACTGTGTTTGCATTGTCTTTAAAAAAAAATCCTTACTTCCTGCCTTTCTAAGCTAGTACAGTCCAGTTTTCAGGCTAGCACTGAATTCAGGGCTGTGCTACAAGTTTCCGAGTTGCCCATACCTTACTTGGATAGAATGAAGTTTCTCTGTTCACCTGTGAGAGAGGGGAGCTTTGAGCAGCCTATCTGTCCCTGGAGGAGTGGTTCCAGCCCAGAAGTTAGTAGGTTATTGGCCATTTTGGGCTAATTTCTATCTCTTTCATTTCCCTGCTATAAAAACCGCATTTGCGTGGTTTTGTTCGCCGGGCAGCGCCCGTTAGCTAGGGTTAAATTATTCCCAGCTCCACTAAGTCTCCTCTTTAGTTTTTCCCTTTAAACTAGTCTAACTCTCAACCTAAGCACTCAAAAGCATCCTACAGCCCAGCACTTACTCAGACCTAGTAGCAAGCACTAATATATCCTGACACTTGATTGCCCAGCCGGGCAAGGCTCTTTATTCACCCCTCACCAACCAAGCGACTAAGCAGCTCACCCTACTATTCAGGCATGACCAAAGGGCAATTTCAGGTGTACTCTCCAGTCCAGCTGGTGAATCTGGGTATCCTGAGGCAAAGTTACAACTGCCTCATGTACACAGACGGCCCTCTCCTCCTACCACAAAACACTAACATATGCAAGAGATGCAATTATACAGCCAAACTGGAGGCTAAGGTCTCTCCACCCAAGACTGGAACAGACAGTCATGAGGAGAAGGTTAACACTTGCACCACACCTCCAGCCACACATAGACCTACTAAACCAGCACTGGCAAAAAATACACATAAATACACAAAATCATACTTGGAGGTTCTAAATAAAAACCTGCAAAAGCATCAGAGACCTCCAAAGTAGACACCCAAACAACCTGCACCTCCCGTCACAAACCAGCCAACGCATAACACTCAAAATCAGTGTGCTGCACAATCACAGCCCTTAAGGTGAAATAACAAACCTAACACACTAGTAATAGGTGACTCTGTAGTCAGACACACTGACGTCCCACTCACTAGGCTGGAGAAGGTTACTGTTAGCTGTCTGTCGGGATCCAGAATCCGCCACATAACACAAGCACTCAGATCACTCCAGAACAAGTACAAATATGACTCTGTCATTGTTCATGTTGGTGTAAATGACCTGAGACGTACCTCTCTGGACTACATGAAAAGAGACATGGAAGAGCTCTCTGATCATGTAGCCCAGGTGGGCATGACCATGACCCTGAGTAGCATCCTGCCCTCACCAAGAATGATACCTCAGTATAAAGAAAAAAATATCAATTTCAACAATTGGCTAAGCTTCTGGGTTATTCAAAGGGGATCCAGTGTCTGTCAGCTTGGGACAACATGCTCGACAAGCCGTGTTGCTTTGCAAGAGACGGCTTGCACCTGTCACCCCTAGGCTTTCGAATACTAGCCAAGGCTCATGCTGCCCCCATAGTGCCAATTTTAGGCAAGGCTCAAAAATAAACCCACCTCCGTAAACAGCACAATTAATAAAAAAACTGAGGGTTGTGCTACTCAACGCCAGGAGTTTAAATCTCAAAATGCACTTGCTCGAAGCACTCCTCAGTATGGAGAAAGTCGACATCTTTGCAGTAAGTGAAACCTGGTTCAAGGCTCCAGAGAGCACCCCAGCAGTACCAGGCTATAACTCATACCACACGTTTCGGCCACAGAACACAGACCAAAACACAAAATGAGGGGGTGTATCCATATTCATCAAGGATACCTACACCTCCATGTTAGTGGTGCAAAATGATACCACTGAGATCATCCATGTGCAACTAACATGCAAATTGTGGAGTGCTACAGATCACCCTCCATGACCCAGAACCAGCACTCCACCTTTCTGGAGACACTGGAAAACATGAAGGTCCTACCAAACACCCTGATATTGAGCAATTTCAATTACCCTACCATTAACTGGGAAAACTACTTGAGTACAAACTCCCAGGATCAGCTGTTAAACTCCCTTACCAGAGGTGAAAACATTTTGGACCTGGTCATCACTAACATGGGCGACAGGTGTTCCACACCAGAGGTCAACCCGTCACTGGTTAGATCAGACCATAAACGAATCACTCTGGATGTCCACACCCCACCACCACCCCCAACTAAGGAAACCACAGTAAAAAACTTTTCTAAAGCAAACTTCACCTTACTTAAGACAGAGGAGGTATGTTTCACAGCCCCCACGCTAAAGGATAATGCTATCCAAGATGCAGAAACCTTTACAAATGCACTCTATGAACACCTACAAGGATGCATGGATTGTACCATCCCTAGCAAAACCAAGACTCACTCCTCTAAGAGAAGGAAACCAGTCTGGTGGACCCCTACCATAAGCAGGCTATACAGTAGAAGGAGGAAACTAGTTCAGAAAAAAAGTAAACCCAAGAAGGAAAGACATCCCTGATCAGTATCAGTAAGAAACTAAGGTCCTCATAAAATCATCCAAGGCTAACTTCAAAAGAAAAATAGCCAAGGATTCAAAAGATAACCACAAAGCCTTCTTTAGCTATGTTAAGAATCTAAGTGGGAACTCGCAGATATGCACTGAGCTAGTGCAAAATAGCACAAAATATACTGAACCTACTGATATTGCCAACATCCTGGGAGATAGATTCAGTGCAAACTTCACCCCCCACTCACCCTCAAAAGGGCCCACAACATTATTGGAAAAGTGTAGTGTCCCGGAAATCACAGATGCACAGGTGAAAACAGCCCTTTCAAAAGCCAAAAATACAGCGTCAATGGGGCCAGATGGTGTCCCAGACTGCATCTTGCATGAACTACAGAATGAACTAACCCCCCACCTAAACACGCTGTTCAACCACAGCTTCTCCACAGGCTACATGCCCTTAGAATGGTGCACAGCAACGGTTATTCTGCTTCACAAAGGAGGGGCTACAACTGACCCTGGTAACTATCACCCCATAAGCCTGACTAGCCTGGTCTGCAAGGCTATGGAGCGCATCATCATGGAACTCATTAACAAAGACATTGTGAACCTCCAAACACTTGACCCGACCCAGTTCGGCTTTGTTAAGGGCAGATCATGCCTACTAAACCTGGTTGACTTCTTCGAGATAGTCACCAAGGCCATAGATGAGGGAAAGGTGGTTCACACAGCCTACCTTGACCTCACCAAGGCTTTTGACACCATTCCCTACTCAGGTATTACAGAAAAACTCACCAGCCTGAACATAAACCCCTACATCACGAGATGGGTTGCCAACTGGCTTACAGACAGAACTCACACAGTAAGAATAGCTGGCTTCAGGTCCGACTCTAAACCAGTCACAAGTGGTGTCCTGCAAGGCTCGGTCCTGGGACCCCTACTGTTCGTCATATTCTTCTCAGAAGTACAGGCAAACACAGGAGGACTATGGCTAACCAAGTTCGCCAATGACTGCAAACTGGGAGCCATAATTGACTCACCGGCTGACACGAACATCCTCCAAACGGGCCTTACTGAGACAGACACCTGGTGTCAAAGTCATGGCCTCAAGCTAAATGCCAAAAAATGCATAGTCATCCCATTTGGGAAAAACAAAACACCCACGAATTACCACATAGGTGACAGCCCCCATAATACAGAAGAGGCAATAAGAGATCTGGGGACCTAGGTAGATAGTAATCTCTCCTTTGACAATCATATTGCCAAAGTAGTTAGGAAATCCTTCTATGTGGTCCATCTAATTACTAAAGGGTATAATAAAGAGGTTATAGTGCCCCTCTACTCATCACTCATCAGACTCATCATAGAGTACAATGTCCCATTTGGGATGTACCTCACAAGACACTTTCAACAGCTGGAAAGACCACAAAAGTACCTCACCAAGAGGATTACTGGCCTCAAACATATGTCCTATGCATCCCGACTGAAAAAACTCTGGCTGTACTCAGTGGCATATTGCTTACTCAGAGGTGATCTCTGCCTGACTTACAAAGCCATGTCAAACTCAGAATTGATGGATATGGTCCGCCTAAAGAAATCCAAGTCACTGCGAGACATGCACTCTAGTGAGCGAAATCTCGCCACAACAATAAAGAGAACATGCTGGTGGGATAAATTCCTGTCACAGAGACTCCCCATGCTTTGGAACAAAATTCCTAACTACATTAGACAGAGCCCCTCACTAACACTCTTCAAGAGAAACCTTGACAAGTGGATGGGTAACATACACCCCTGGGATCACTTCATTGGCTCTGCTTGACAGAGGCTCAGCTAATTAATCAATGGGGCAACGAAAGCCGACACACTCTGGCTAGGCTTATAAATGCCTTCGGGCAGATAGCCTAGTACCTACCGATGAACCTATGAACAAATTAGTCCATTTTGAGTCTGTGTACAATACTCTATTGCATGTGTTTTTCCTCTCATATCTATATAATTACCTTCAAATTGTGGCAACCAATACTCATACCCTTTTGGTACGAGAAATATTATAGGTAACACAGTAAATTGACACATAATAGAGGTATCAGTGACATTATAATGTATAAACTTTCCTGTACAGTATTGTGGAGTACAGTATGTTACTTCGGTAAATAGCTTAATCCAATCTGTATCAGGTATCCATTTGTTAAACATTTTCATTTTGTAACATAAGTTCAGTTTGTACTCTATTTTTTGAATTTCCACATACAAAGATTGCATGGTGCATTTTGTCCAGTTTACAAAAACTGTCATGTTACCATCAAATTTCAACTGATGTAACTGCATAACATCATAAGTGTCTAAGAATTGCTGCTGATAATTTATATTGTGCAAGATGCTTGTAAATGCACAATCTGAGAGATATCTTCCCCCACTACATTTAAACGATTAGTTAGAATTTTAACGTCAGACACATTAACAGCTCCCATGCATGTACATAGGCTTCCTAGCAGAGTATCATACAAAGCCCTTTTATATCGGCACCTGCCTGTGTCTAGGAATGTGATGTTAAAATGTACTGCAACCTTTTGATACTGTCTGCCTACCTTTTTACAGGTAGAAGGGATTTTAACCAAATGGTCTGTATGAACAGAGGTAGGTTTACCTGTTAATATTGATAGAACATATGCCCAATGTATACTGCCTGTAATGACTGTGGTATTAGTACATATTACAGAAACTCCTGTAGTAAAATTTAGTTGTACTTTCATATTATTTGGAGGAATACTAATTTTCTGTATGGTATGATTACCACATTTCTTCACATAAGTGAAGATTAGCCGTTGTGTTGCTGGTAGATATTTCTTTGAATTTTCTCCTTTTTCCAAATACAGGAAATTGACAACATTTAATAGAAACTTTGGAATTAAATTCAAGGGTTACTTTAGGACTATTTGGTCGAATGTAATAATGACCCTCAACCGTGGACCAAAAGATAACATTGCTGGAAAACCTTACGTACCTGAAGATAGAACTAGCATTATATGGACAAGTAAAGTTGTCCTGCTGTCTTTGCCCACAAGAACAATTTACCTGTGATGAACATCCAACCCAACTTAGGTCTACAGTATTATTGTTATTGTTTATTTTTCAAACTTGCATTTCTCTGACACCGTACCCCAAGGGCTCCAATGAGTACAGTCAGTACAATGTTGTTGTGTCTTTCGGCTTTTGCTGGTTAGGGGTCGCCACAGTGGAACTCCGGTCTGCTAATGATTGGTAGTTGATTTTTACGTGCCGAGTTACCAGCCCTGACGCACAACCTTCAACGAAGGTACGCCCATTCACGCATGTCTCCACGCAGAAGACGCTCTAGCTGAGAATCAAACCGGAAGCGTCTTACTGTGAGGCGACAACGCTACCGCAGCACCACCACCGCGGGTAGTACAGTCAGTACAATAACAAACAGAATCTTCATTATGTACAATAATATAAACTTTCCATGTAAGTGGCATTAATCTGAAAAGTTGTTTTGATAGATGCTTTTTCAACTGTTTTAGACTTGACATTTGCCGTGAGTTTAAAAAAAAACATGAGGTCACTTAATGACTTTCAACTGATCTCTATGAACAAGAATTATTTCGCACTTTTTCTTTCCTTTAACTTTGTACACTAGGGGTCCTAACTGAGCAATTACTTCAAAAGGTCCTTGCCAATTACTATCCCATACACCATCCATCTGGAATGTCTTGATCAATACCTGTGTCCCAGAGGGAAGGCTTTCTTCTGGCATAACAGGATCTTTTGACTGTAATTTGAATGCTTGCATCTCTGATAGGCTTTGACACAATTCAGAAATATCTTTAACCATTGTTGATGCTGTGCAATTTCTATTAATGGTCTGTTTGTACTAACAGTAGGCTCAAATGGCAACTGTACAGGCATTTTTCTACCTGTCATGACTTCGAAAGGTGAGATCCTTGTTTTACTGTGTGGAGTTGCTCTGACACCCAGCAAGATTCCAGGCAAATGTTTTAACCAATTTATGGCTTTTTCCAAGCAGGCTTTCTTAAGAGTCCTGTTCATTCTTTCAACAATCCCATTAGACTGGGGATGGTAAGAAACATGAAATCATTGCTGGATACCAAACAAATCACACAAAGCTTTCATCAGTTTACTGACAAATTGTGGCCCATTATTGGATTCGATAACTTGTGGCCATCCCCAATGACAAAAAAGTTTTTCCATATGACTTCTGCTGTAGCCTTAGCCGTCATTGTTTTTGTAGGAATTGCTTCTACCCATTTTGAAAAAAACATCGACTACCACTAGAAGATACCTGTACCCATCTTTAGCTGGGTACAATGGACCTGCAAAGTCAATTTGGATGGCACACTAAGGTCCATCCACTGGAGTTACCCTTAGTAACTGTGTTTTTTTTTCAGTTGAGCGTTAACCTGCAAACATATTAAGCATTCGGCATGCACTAAATTGCAGATTGTTTTTAACTGTGGACTTGTTCTTTACAATGGGCCATAACTTTTGTGTACCCAAATGTCCCAATACCTGATGATTAAATTTAACTAACTGTTGTGCCTGTTGGTTCGGTATATAAGGAAGAGTAGAACCGTCTTCAAAACATTTTGCATAATACTGCCCTGGACTGTCTCCTACAAGAGTACATTTTTTAACTCTTTCTGTAGTCCAAACTTAGTTTGGATCTGCAGCAAATCATGCTACAAATTCTGAGCTGAAAATGTCTGTATGGCATGTACTGCAGTGGTTTTATCTGGTACACTAGAAAGGTGTTCTGTAGGATACAACTGCATTCCTTTTTCTACTGCCTTTTTTGCCATATGATCTGCATAATTATTTAACTGAAAAATCTAATTTGTAGCTTTTTGATGAGTTTTTACCTTTAAGATACTGTAGCAACCCACAAGGGACTGACTACGAACCAAATTCTAAACAGTCTGCAACACAGAAGCATGCTTGAGTGGTTTGCCCATATTATCAACAAACCCTCTCCTTGCCCATGTAGATGTGCAGCCGCAGAGAATTAACTATGTATGCACTATCTGAAAAAATATTGACAGGTGTAAAATGCTGTAATACATAAAGAACTGCTTCCAGTTCAGCTCACTGAGCAGACGTGTCCCGGTAACTGAATCAGAGTCGGCTGACCCATAGACGGGCTTTCTGGTAGTACTTCAAATCCAGTCCGATATTGTCCATTGTCCCAAAAGCGAGCACCATCAACAAAGACAGATGGCTTTTCTTCCTGAAAATCAGGAGACAGAATGGGCTTTTCTGGATTTGAAATGTGCCTAATGCATTTGTGTCGTTTTCCTTCATATCCCATGAAGTTAGATAAGTAATACTTATCTCCTGCCTTTATTGTAACTTGCTTGGCACTAAATAATGCCAACCATTTTGCAAACACTGCTGGACTGATGTCATCAATCAGCTTATTTAGCTGAGTTTCATTTACCAAAGTCTGTATGGCATAATGCAGTGTCTGTACTATGTCTTTAGAGAAAGATGTTAGGTAGTCAGTTTGTTTTAAACCCCAGTAAATGGCCAAAAGTTGCTGAATGCATGGGTGATATCCCCTCTCAACGTGTCATCTTCCCACTGAAAAATGTAATGGGGCGTAAAGTCTTTTTTATTTTAGAATCAGAACCCTGAGGCCACTCTTGTAAAAGTACAACAGAGAGTGTATTTGGTCCAGCTGCTGCTTGTAACACAAAGGGATGTGTTAAACTTGGAGCTACTAATTTTGTAGCCTTGGCCAATGCTGCCTTTAAATTACAAAAAGCTGTATTTTCCTTTGGTCCCCACTCCAGAAAGGGTATTTTTTCAGGCTAGAAGGCATCATACAGAGGAACTGCTATGTTGGCATAATCCTCTATGAATTCCTGATTGTAATTTATAATACCTAGAAATTTGTACAAATCTGGAATGGTAACCGGTTTATTTATTTACAAAATTCCATGCACCCTCTTCGAATGAGAAGTACACCCAGAAGGACGTAAAATAGTACCTAGA
>NW_025051804.1:0-11547 GCF_019279795.1 Protopterus annectens | reverse complement strand
CACTGAGCAGAACAATTTGTACATTGGATTACGACATGAAATATTCAAGTCTCTTGTTATAAGGCATACACTGTCGCTACCAAGTTTTTATGACTGGGACATGTATTTAGCAGAATGCTCTGTGCCTTATGTACGCTTACAGATATAAATGTGGCTACTCCTGCAGGAGATGGCAGTTGCAGAGATTAAAATACTGCACATCTGCTTGGATGCATCTCCAATTGTATTTGTCATGCATGACAAATGGAGTGGCAGGTGTCTGTCCATAACCATTTTCATGTCAATTTTGACCAAGGTTTTTGACACCATCACCCATGCTAACATTAGTCATAAACTAAATGCTTTTCAAATACTCAGTGTTTAAGATGGATTGATAATTGGCTAAAAGTCAGAACCCACATGCTGCAAGTGGCAGGAGCAGTGTCAAGAACAATGAAGGGTGACCCAAGTCCCACTAGGCTCAGTGTTAACACTACTTTTGTTCAGTATATACCAGAGGTGGCTTGTGCTACAGCCCTCCCACCTAAAAAACAAATAAAACAGAGAAGCACAAAAACAGTAAATTCCCAGAAGTGTGTGCGCTCTCAGACTGCTTTCTCATCAGTCGAGATAGGGGAAAGGCATCTCGCCCCAAGATGCCCAGCAGTCGGCAGTGACATCATGAATGGAGGCACTCCAGACTGCAGCAGCAGGCTGGACCAATTGCGATTTGGACTGCTGTTCGGCAGGCAAATGGATATAGGGGAGCAGTTATGTAGCCTGTCGGCAAGTGTGTGTGTGTGTGTAAAATGCCCCAGTTGCTATATACTAGTGGCTAGAGCAAGCTCATGGTGGTGTGGTAGGGAACACCTCAGGCTTGAACCCTGTACCTTGTATGCAGGTGTTAAGGGCCAGAATTCGCTACCCACCACCATTTGTAAAAAATTTGCCAGATTTTTGCATCATATTTGATCTGTTCTGTTCCTCATATCTGTGGTTTCTAAATGTTTAAATGCTTGATATTTGAAGGTGCAGTGGTAGCATTGTTGCCTCACAGATGCAGGTTCTCAGGTTTGATTCTTGGCTGGGGTGCCTTCTGTGTGGGGTCTGCATCTTCTCCTTGTGTTTGTGTGGGTTTGCTTTTGTGTCCTCCCATGTTACAAAGATGTGTCTGCATTATTTCTTCCTGGGCCTCTGCTGAAAATTGTTTTTCGTTCCAAGTCAGACTGTCCTGGTTAACAAATGTTAAATAAAATTGACAGGCAATTGAATTTCAGACTTCAGGTTTCTGAATGTTTAATTCCTTACATATTTGATGGAGCATTGTTGCCTCACACCTATAGGTTTTCTGGTTTGATTCTTGGCTGGGGTGCCTTCTGTGTGGAGTCTGCATCTCCATCCTGTGTTTGTGCAGATTTGCTCTGGTGTCCTGCCATTTTACAAAGACATGTTTCTGCAGTATTTCTCCCTGGGCCTCTGCTGAAAATTGTTTTGCTCCGTCAGAAGTAAAATTGACAGGCATTTGAATTTCAGACTTCATATTCTTCAGAAAATACATAGTAACACAACCTTTTATTCTAGCAAATTTCTAAGTTTATAAGATGAATATTTTAAATTTGTCCCTATTTTTGTGACTTTATTCCCCCATTATTGGCTTTGTCCAGGTTTTTTATGCTAAGGTTGACAGCTATGGCAAGAACTGAATTCACTGAATATGTTTGAGGGCTGTATTCCCTCATTACTGGGTTTGTCCAGGTGTTTTGTGCTAAGAGGTTGACAGCTATGGTGAGAACTGAATTCACTAAATGATAGCCATTTAAGTTTCAGTCTTCCTCTCTTTCACAAAGCAGCTGATGTGGCGTAGTGGTATGTTGCTCTGATTGTTCTGCACAGGGACCTTGGCAGTAAAATGTATGGTGGTAACACAGCATTTTATTCTAGCAACTTTCCAAGATTATACAAGCAATAAATCACTGGTAACCAAATTCCACCACAAAAATCCAAAAAAGTGCGATCCGGTAGACAATAAAGGAGATCTTCAGTAATTTCACACGATACTGCCGCAAAATCACCCAAAAGTTTATTGAAAAAATCCACAGAGTAGTAAAGAATCACTGAACTAAAGAAATTGTTGTATAAAATTCATATAAAATTCATGGATTGGCTGCTCTCCAAATCGGAGACTTCATCAGAATCCATGAAATAAAACAAACCACTCATTTTATACATAAAACACTAATTAACCAGGATCTTTTGGAATTGAATAATTACCTATCTTAAAGGGCCAATAAGTTACTAATGCCTTTGAATACATCATAATACAAAAAGCATCACTATAAGAAAAACAAACAGAGGTTACTAAATGAAATACCATAGTACTGCATAAAAGTACATTGTAGTAAAATGAAATAAAAACTATATATATGTATTTGTATGCTAAAACCATGTATGAATGTTTTGTATATAAGTACAAGATAATAAATAAATAAATAGTAGTCAATGATGAATAAATGAATAAATAGTAATGTATAATACATAAAATCTAAGAAAATATAATATTTATAAATATAAAAAATATATATAATAATAAGTTAGTATGTGTGTATATAAAAATATGTATATGTGATATATAGTTTGATAATAATCGTGAATGTAAAAGTACAAGGAACATGTAAATAAATAAATAAATAAATGATTAAAAATTACTTGCCACTGTAACCATCCATATTAATGTGTATGTTTTTTTGGGTCTACTGCAAACCTTTTCAATGCTGGGGTGATGGAGATATGGTCATTTAGGCCCTTCCCACAACAAGAATCCAATCTAAGTTGCCACATCATTTCTTTAAACTCTAGTTGCGTTTCCCAATCTCCACCCCTATCAGGACACTTGACCACCTCTATAACCCAGAATTTAAAATCAGCTGTTTTACAAATTGACACATGTCTATACAAGGCGTTATTTTCATTTTGTTTGTTAATATCCCTCACATGTTCATAAATTCTGGATCTTAAGTGCCTTTCAGTTTTACCCACATAATAACTCCAACAGACTTTGCAATATGCAAGATACACCACTCCTTTAGTATAACAGCTACTGTAGTCCTTGGCTGTTAAATTCATTCTAAGACTGGGTAGTCTTAACTCTTTTTGTCCAGATATAAATGCACACTGTGCGCACCTACCACACTTGAAAGTCCCACATTTTCTACTGGTACTTTGGATGTTGACCTTTTTTCTCTCTAATATATTCTTAATATTCATGTTCCTTCTGTAACTATACTGTATATCCATTTTAAATACATCACTTTTAATTGACATGTCCCTAAACATCTCCCAAGTCTCATCAATACATTTTCTTAACCAACCTATTCCCTGGTGGTATGTAAGGGTAAGGTATGGCATACCATTAAAACTATTTTTGTTTTTATTGCTATAACTATTCATATTACCATTGACAGTGTTGTCTTCCAACCCATTTTCATTGCTACTATTCATATTGGTGTTTATGTTCTTAACTAAAAGGGGGGTATACTTTCTTTCATTACATCTCCTTCTTGTATGTGATTAATTACATCCCATATTAATTTGGGTACCTTCTCTCCTGGAACAATTTGCCAACATGTTCAATCTCTTCAATAAATTCTTTATCATCTGAGATCATTCTTGCCATTCTAATCATTTGTCCCTTTAAAATGTTCCTTTTGAGTACATATGAATGGTCACTGTCAAAATGTAAATAAGCATTGGAAAAATGTTTTTTCCTATAAATATTAGATTTAAAACACTTATTTAAATAATCTTTGTCCATCCTCACATCCAAATAATGTATAAAATCTAATCCAATTTCATGTGTAAATTCTAAAAAGGTGGTAGTTTGGTTAATATATTTCACAAATTCATCAATCTTATTAACTGGCCCATTCCATACAACAAAAATGTCATCCAAAAATCTATAGTATTTGGCCAAATACATATAGTATTCGGATGAAAAAATATATCTAATCTCCCAGCACAACATAATAATATTCGCATATATCGGCGCACAGGCAGAGCCCATTGCTACCCCCTCTTTTTGATGAAAATATTCCCCCTGAAAATAAAGGTAGTTATATTTTAAAACTAACTCCATATTTTCAAGTACCAACTTGAATTTGTCATTATTTAAAAAATTCATTTCCAATAACATGTCCTCAAACCATACCATCCCCAATTCTTGGGGTATTACCGAAAACAAGTCCTTGACATCAATGGTAATGAAAATGCTATTGCCACTGTATGGGCACCCACCCATCTTCATCAAAAAATCCCATGAATCAACTAAAATGTGACAGTATTTTTCATAAAACTTTTTTAGCTTAAAATCAGCATACACTGCCAAAGGTTGGGTTTTAGATCCTTGAGATGAAACAATGGGTCTCATAGGGTCGCTATAGACTTGTGGACCTTAGGTATACCAAAATACCGTATCACGGTTTATGAACTTTAAGGAAATTGTACAAATCAAGGTCAATCAAACCCTGCATCAAATTGTCGTCCAGTATAATATCAATCTGTCTATATGATATGTATATTTAATTTTTCGAGACTCTATTATATTTGGTCTCATTATCTAAAATGTCCATCATTTTTGTAGTGTAATCCCATTGGTCCATAAGCATGACACCCCACCCTTATCCGGTTTCATGACTCTAATCTTTTCATTACCACTGAGCTCCTTTAGCAATTTAAGTTCAACATCTGTTAAATTACTCCCCGTGTATTTATTAAATTGATAGGACATACGAATTCTATTGGTTGCACATTTCTCAAAATTCAAGATTTCATGGTGCAAAGGGGGATTAAATGTGCTAGTTCTCTTGAGTGTTGTATCTTTACTTAAACAATTCCTGTCCTTGTATATATGCATAAAATTCAATTTTCTAGTAAATAATTTAATATCCAATAAAATATTTTCAATATTGGTAATTTTCTTAGGTACAAAGGTGAAACCTTGATAAATAATTTAAAATATTCATCATTGATTTGTAAGTCAGTATAATTAAAAATGTTAAAATTCTTACTAGTTAAAATAATTTTATTGTTCTGTCTTACTACATCTAAATTTTACCTCAGTTCCAATTTCATAAACCATAGAATCACTTATGGGTCCTTCATTAATTATCTGTTGGACCTCCCCCCATATTGGATATTGCTGTTCCCCATTGCCTGCGCATAGGTGGGTTGTCGAACCCGATTTGTAATCTCTCGATCTCCTGGGTTCCTCTAAAGGGATATCATTGTCTTTTTGATGGTTGGTACTATCCACACACTCTGTATAGTATTGCTCCCCCTCATGCAGGTCACCCTCAAACTGCCCATGTCGCTCTTGATCCTCCAAAATAGTCCTGCTCGTATCTTCCCCTTTGTCAACCACATAAGATTGTGTGGGGTATCTACTGTAATATCTACCCTTCCAGTTCCTCCTATTGTTTAAGTTATTTTTATAATCATTGTAGTGTCTATTGTAATTACCATCCTTATTAGATAAAACACTGTATGCTGTACCCTTTTCATATTCAGTCAAATCTCTTTCCAACTTCACCTGTTTTCTACTGTTAGTGTTAGTGGTGTAATCAACATCCTGTAACACTCTCAAATAAACATTTTTATGTTCATTAACTGAAAATAACAGGTCAGAACTAATACGTTCATGCAAAACATCAATTTCATTTTTAAGAACTTCCATCCTTTTACTATTCCATTTAATAATTTCTTTCAAAATCGCTAACCCACAGTTGTTTAAAATGTCACAAATAATTTTAAAAAAGTCTTTGTCGTTGCGTTGAAATTTGTTGAGCCTTAACCCTTGGGTACAATTCTCTCATCCACACACTTCTCAAAATACCAGTTCTCAATACCCAAAGCTTTGTACTTGTTTAATTTAATCTTAAATGTCTTACACAAGTCCTTGTAGGTAGTACCTCCGATCATTCTTGTTCCTGGCATCTCGGTGGTTAAAGTCGGGGTTGAACCAAGTCTGAAAATCCAAGTTTTTGTATTTATCTGGTATCTCCTGTCAAAATCATTAGTACCAATGCATCGTTTGAAATGCCATTAGCGAATCTACAACCGAAATCAGGTATCTGCTCCCTTACTCCTCGACCTCCTCCAGCATCTGCGTCATCATATTCGCACCGTCCAAAAAGTGCTGATCCGTAACACATGGAATGCCAGTGTCAGACCCATTAGGTACAGGTCGTTTTGAGAATGGGTTTGGATAACCCTGATAAGCTCGGATAAAAGACTGTTACTGTCCATTCTGAGACTCTCGTTCCGATTCCAAACACAAAACAAAATCACTGGTAACCAAATTCCACAAAATCCAAAAAGTGCGATGGTAAACAATAAAGGAGATCTTCAGTAATTTCACACAATACTGTAAAATCACCCAAAAGTTTATTGAAAAAATCCCAGGTAGTAAAGAACCACTGAACTAAAGAAATTGTTGTATAAAATTCATATAAAATTCATAGATATGGCTTTTGTCTCCAAATGGAGACTGTCAGAATCCATGAAATAAAACAAACCATCATTTTATACATAAAACACTAATTAACCAGGATCTATAGAAAATTGAATAATTACCTATCTTTAAGGGCCAATAAGTTACTAATGTCTTTGAATACATCACAATATAAAATGCATCACTATAAGAAAAACAAACCGAGGTTACTAAATGAAATACCATAATACTGCGTAAAAGTACATTGTAGTAAAAATTAAATAAAAACTATATATATGTTTTTGTATGCTAAAACCATGTATGAATGTTTTGTATGTAAGTACAATATAATAAATAAATAAATAGTAGTCAATGATGAATGAATAAATAGTAATGTATAATAATACATAAAATCTAACTAAGAAAATATATAATATATTAATATTTATGTGTGAAATTACTGAAGATCTCCTTTATTGTTTACCGGATCGCACTTTTTTGGATTATACAAGCAATGTTTAATGTGTCCCTGGTTTTTGGGCTTTTGACCCCCCCCCCCCAATAAATGTTGGCTTTTTCCAGATTTCTTGTGCTGCGAAGTTGAGATGCAGTTGAGTATTGAGTAGATTTTACAAGGAGCTGAGAGCTGCAGGGGAAGAGAAGTTTAGTGCTGCTTATGCTAAGTCTGCTTGCATTGTTAATAGCACAACAGGTTGTGTACTTGCTTTTGATGCAGAAGGCTGTGGGTTCTACTCCCACAAGGGGTGGATGCTGCCATACTGAGGATGTCCTCCTTGGAGAAAATACTAACTATGAGCCTGTTATCAGTTTGCCATCCATTTCCTATTGCAATATTACTAGCTTATCATATTTTTAATGCAATATAGGTAATTTATTCCTCAGGGGCAACAGACACTTTATTTGTTGATGAAACCATGAAATATAAAGGTGTTTGCTAGCAGCAACCTCTTCATTAGTTACAGATTTCTTTAATGTGGAATTATTTAGATGTCTTTTACTTCTTCAGAGATTGTGCATATTTACTGATAATGGTGGACTGTATAATTGTGCATATTTACGTATAATGGTGGACTGTAGAATTGTGCATATTTACTGATTATGACGGACTGCAGAGGTTTGAGTAGACTTTTATGATGGAAATGTTCTGAACTGGGCAGTTTTGTCATTATGGGTGCATGCATTTTGTTTCATTGTTTACTGGAAAAATGTTCTGAATTGGGCAGTTTTGTCATTGGTGCATGCGTTTTGTTTCATTGTTTACTGGAAAAATGTTCAAAACAATAAATTTAAAATGCCCACTAACAACTGTACTGTATTGTACAAGGAAAATAATTTAGTACAATCAGGAAGGTGTATCAAAGAGCACATGTATGTTTCATATGCAAAGGGCCTATGATTTGAAAACAGCCCAGAATTAATCTTTATCTGCCACTGGCAAAATGTATTTTCTTTGAATGTGGGTTTCAATGCTGTTTCAATGAATGTGAGTTTCAAGGGCAGAGAAGTTTTAATGCTAAGTCTGTTTTCATTGTGAGACTGCATTGCTTTGTTTAGCAGATGTCTTAGTGTTTGTGCTGTAAAATGCAAAATAAAACTTTCAAATGAAGTCCAAATCATCATAGAAGTAAAGCAGTATGCACATTAGTGTTTATGGTAAATGGAGTGAAATAGCCAAGTAATGGATCATTGGAATGGCTGCAGGGGGGAGGCTCCATTCAACCATGATTTTGTGAGGGGGAAGGGCGGCAAACTCAGACAGCCCCAGCTGAACTATACCTCCCAACTGTCCAGATTTTCAAAGAATGAATAGATTTTTGCTTTTTAGTTTTGGTTTGTTCTTTATAAAATTTGTGGTTTTCTGGCAAATCATTTAGGAATTAAGTCATTAAATAAGGACACACTGAGTTTCAGACTTCATAACCTACAGAAAAATGCATGCTAAAGTACGACCTGTTATTCTACCAACTGTCTCACTTTATACAAGAGCAATTTTTAGTACTGTTTATATGTTCCCCCAATATATTTGGCCTTGTCTAGATTTATTGCATTAACAGGTTGAGAGGTACATGCAAATAAATTGCTTTATAGAATTAGGCATAGCCAAACCTCTCAACTGTCCCCAATTTTGGCTCAAAATGTTGCTCTTCCCCCTAATAATCCCTCTGCAAAATAGCAATTTTGGAAGAAAACATGGAGGGTTTACAATTAAGAAATAACTGTAATAATCAGAGTTATAGATTACTTTTATTTCAGAAATGCATGTAGATTCTTTTATTTTGTCAGCTGCTCAAGTTAGCAGTACTAATATTAAAGTGTCCCTTCTTTGACAGGTTCCCAGCTGTATTGTGTGGCTATTTTATATTTTTGCATCACATTTTTGGTCCATTTTTCATAAAATCGTGGGCTTTTTTGGCAAATTAGTGACAAATCATTAAAGACTGAAGTTAGAAAATAATGACAGACATTTGAGTTTCAGATTTCATACCCTTCAGAAAATTCATACTAATGCAAGACCTATTCTATTATCTTTCTAAAGTTTATAAGAGCAATATTTAAAATTTGTCCTTATTTGTCCCACTTCTATGTATGACTTTGTCCAGATTTCTTGCTCTGAGGGTGAGAGGTATGAAAAATGTGTCAGGCCATCACAGTCAGCCAGAGACATTTCAAATTGTGACATACTTGTTGCACCCCACTCCCCCATGTAGTGACTCTGAATGTGTCCAAGCAAGGCAAGGAGTAGTTATGCAGTGTAAATGTGCAGAGTATCCCTCCATCTAAGGTAGACACAAGTTCTACAGTGGCTTTTCATCTGTCCTTGATTTTGCAGAATGGTCTGGTTTCTGTCATATTTTTGTACTGTTGATTTATGCTTATTACTCAAAGTGCCTGTTGTTCTGTGTTTAAGTAGCAATGCTTTAATGACCATCAGGTAAGCTTGTGTGAGATCATAAGATGCAAGTAAGCTTTAATAAGCATACTGTTAAAGAATTGCCAACATTGAAAGCCTTTCTGTTGTTGCCATGCAGAGAATACTTAACTAGATAATGTATAAGCCTTGGGTATTGAAATGCATATGACAGTATTTGTAATAAAGGACAGGATTACATTATTTTAAGAAGCTCATTACACTTGTTGGAGACTTCCAGTCATCTCTGCATGCATTACCCATAAACTAAACAGAATGCCAATCATGTGTGGTCCATAACCTGTACAGTAATCCTTTAAGCAATTTATCTTGAGCTTGTTTCTTGTTTGCTTTTCATTTTTTACTTTGATCATGCTTTCCCCATGAAACAAGTAGATGGTTGTCAGGCAGCAAGTCTTTTTTTGGATAAGAAACATTTTTACAAGTGGGGGCATCATAGAGATTTCTACTTTCAATGTGTGTTACTTGGTACTTTAATAAAGCTGAATATAAATTATAATTAGAACTGTGGTGCAAGAAGTGGTTTGAGTTGAGTGCTGCTTTTTTTTCTTATACTTGATTTTGACTAGCATTCCAGTAATGTATTTAAAAAGAATTTTTTTTTCATGCCTCACAACCTTTTTGTTTCCATCTAGATATTAAGTAAGCTGTCATGTAGCTAATGCATTGAAATATTTTTTTTCTTATACACTTCATTTTGTCTTGATTGGACTCTCATAATGATGGTTTGGCACCCAGGGCAACGTATTTAATTAAAGTTAGTTTTTGTGGTTTTGAGCATAGCTCCTCCCCTTTCTAGTTGGCCACACCCCTTCCCATTGATCCCACCCATTCAGCTGTCTCCTGCAGCCCTGTTTTGATTTGAAGTCACCAGCCGCACTGGTATATACTTTTCTGAGATATAGATTAAAACAATAACCTATGGCTAACCAGGTTTATGAATAAATGAAAACATGGCAGTGTCAAATCTCCAAGCCTTCCAGCAGGAACTTCGTTCTAAATACCTAGTGTGTTGAAAATTGGCTTAAATCAAATGTTAAGCACAATATTGTTGGATTTGACAGATAATCACTGTAGCATATAGCACTGAAAATACCCCATTTCAAAACAAATTGTAATTAGAGACATGGAAAGCTATATTAATGATTCCATCTCCTTCTATAACTCCTTCCATAACCATACAGCAGCAGTTACGAGAAATCCTCCTTACTTGGTGCAGCAAATCACCAAGGAGATATCATTCAGATCTAAAGATGTTATTCTCCCCTTATATTCAGCAGTGATCAGACCAGTGCAATACACCATTATCTTTGGGATGTTTCTCATCAGCCATATCAAGCACTTGGAAATACCTCATAGGTTCCTGGCAAACAGACTGACATGCATAAAATCCCTAAGTTACCAGAAAAGATTATAAGCACTAGCCTTCTTTCCTGCATCTTGTAGGGTTATCAGAGGAGACATGTGCCTTGCATTCTGAGAAAGTAGGGACTCAGTAGTCCAGGATCTCTTGTACCTTCATAAATGAAGCAGTTCAACAAATACCCAAACAAGAGATCTAAACCTATTTCAGCAGATCAATACATGACATGAAGAGACTAAATTGTTACTCAGTCTCCCTCACCTCTGGCATGAACTCCCCTTGCTGATGCACTGTCTTCAAACAGGACCTGGATAATTGGGTAGGTATTCATAAATTCTCCCAGGTTTAACTGTCCTGCCTTCCTTGAGAGAGGTGTACTGTCCTGGGGTTGTAAATGGCAAGACATAATGCTCAGAAGAATGTCTGGCTTAGTAATCATAGAGATTTTAATCACGTCATAAATATCTCTCAATGTTACGTCATCCTCAGGTTATATGCAGTTGGTCCTTTCCTGTCTCAGATTATTTCTTGAGTTCAAAACTGATAATATTTCACCAAGTTTGCTCAGGACTGTAGCTGGGCTTAGCTGTCAAGTCCCTCAGACACAGTTCCCTTTCAAAATGAATTAATATGATTCAACACCTGGTATGCATAAAAGGGACTGAAACTAAATGACAAGATATGCAGTATTATCCCCTTTCAAAAACAGTAAAGAACTGCAACCAATTGCATTTACAACATCCCTTTATCATGCACAACAGTGACCAGAGC
>NW_025051803.1:0-11760 GCF_019279795.1 Protopterus annectens | reverse complement strand
TTGGCACTGGAAACTGGAACCGGCGACCGTGTCCATATTCATCAAGGACACCCACACCTCCAGGTTAGTAGCAACACATGAAGCATCAGAGACCATACAGGTGCAACTAACCATAGGCAAAACTGCTATACAACTGGTAGCGTGTTACAGACCGCCCTCCCAATCTCAGGAACCCCACTCAGCCTTCCTGAAGACATTGGAGGATTTGAATGTATCACAAAATACCATCATACTGGGAGACTTCAACTACCCAAACATAGATTGGGTACATTATTCTCACAATTCTTTAACAGTATGCTTATTAAAGCTTACTTGCATCTTACGATCTCAGACAAGCTTACATTATGGTCATTAAAGCATTGCTACTTAAACACAGAGCAACAGGCACTTTGAGTAATAAGCATAAATCAACAGTACAAAAATATGACAGAAACCAGACCGTTCTGCAAAATCAAGGACAGATGAAAAGCCACTGTAGTACTTGTCTACCTTGGATGGGGGGGGGGACACTGCACATTTACACTGCATAACTACTCCTGGCCTTGCTTGGACACATCCAGAGTCAGTACATGGTGGGGTGCAACAAGTATGTCACAATTTGAAATGTCTCTGGCTGACTGTGATGGCCCTGACACATGTGTCATACCTCTCAACCTCAGAGCAAGAAATCTGGACAAAGCCATACACAGAAGTGGGACAAATGCCCACAAATAAGGACAATTTTTAAATATTGCTCTAATAAACTTAGAAAGATAATAGAATAGGTCTTGCATTAGTATGAATTTTTCTGAAGGTATAAAATCTGAAACTCAAATGTCTGTCATTATTTTCTAACTTCAGTCTTTGGTGATTTGTCACTAATTTGCCAAAAAACACAATTTTATGAAAAATGGACCAAATGTGATGCAAAAATATAAAATAGCCACACAATACAGCTGGGAACCTGTCAAAGAAGGGACACTTTAATATTAGTACTGCTAACTTGAGCAGCTGACAAAATAAAAGAATCTACATGCATTTCAAGTAATCTATAACTTTGATTATTACAGTTATTTCTTAATTGTAAACCCTCCATGTTTTCTTCCAAAATTGCTATTTTGCGGAGGGATTATTAGGGGGAAGAGCAACATTTTAAGCCAAAATCAGAGACAGTTGAGAGGTTGGCTATGCCTAATTCTATAAAGCACTTTATTTGCATGTACCTCTCAACCTGTTAATGCAGTAAATCTGAACAAGGCCAAATATACTGGGGGAACATACATTCTCAGTACAGCAGCATCCACCCCTTGTGGGAGTAGAACCCACAGCCGTCTGCATCAAAGGCAAGTACACAACTTGTTGTGCTATTAACAAGGAAAACAAGCTTCACTTAAGCAGCACTAAACTTCTGTTCCCCTGCAGCTCTCAGCTCCTTGTAAAATCTATTCAATACTCAACTTCGCAGCACAAGAAAACTGGAAAAAGGCAAAATGTATTGGGAGGGGTCAAAAGCCCAAAAACCAGGGACACAAACATTGCTTGTATAATCTTGGAAAGTTGCTAGAACCATACATTTTACTGCCAAGCTCCCTGTGCAAAACAGAGCAACATACCACTACGCCAAATCAGCTGCTTTGTAAAAGAGGAAGACTGAAACTTAAATGGCTATCATTTAGTGAATTCAGTTCTCACCATAGCTGTCAACCTCTTAGTACAAAACACCTGGACAAACCCAGTAATGAGAGAATACAGCCCTCAAACATTCAGTGAATTCAGTTCTTGCCATAGCTGTCAACCTTAGCACAAAAAACCTGGACGAAGCCAATAATGAGGGAATAAAGTCCCAAAAATAGGGACAAATTTCAAATATTCATCTTATAAACTTAGAAAATTGCTACGTGAGAATAAAAGGTTGTGTTACAGTTGTGTTACTATGTATTTTCTGAAGAACATGAAGTCTGAAATTCAAATGCCTGTCAATTTTACTGCTGACAGAATAAAAACAATTTTCAGCAGAGACCCAGGGAGAAATACTGCAGACACATCTTTGTAAGCAAGTAATGACAGGGCACCAGAGGAAATCCACATAAACACAGGGGAGGAGATGCAGACTCCACACAGAAGGCACCCAGCCAAGAATCAAACCAGAAAACCTATAGCTGCCCGAGACAACAATACTACCACTGCACCATCAAATATGCAAGGACTTAAACATTCAGAAACCTGAAGTCTGAAATTCAAATGCCTGTCAATTTTATTTAACATTTGTTAATCAGGACAGTCTGACTTGGAACAAAAAAAAAAATTCAGAGGCCCACGAAGAAATAATGCAGACATGTCTTTGCTTAACATGGGAGGACACAAAAGCAAACCCACACACAAACACAGAAGATAAAGACCCACAAAGGCACCCCAGCCAAGAAGCAAACCTGAGAACCTGCAGCTGTGAGGCAACAATGCTACAACTGCCCAATCAAATATCAAGCATTGCAACATTTACAAACCACAGATATTATGAGGAACAGATCAGATCAAACATGAGGCAAAAATCTGCAGTTTTTTTTCACAAACGGTGGTGGGTAGGGAATTAAGGTCTTTAACACCTGCATACAAGGTACAGGGTTCAAGCCTGAGGTATTCTCTCTCACACACACAAACACCTGTAGTAGCAAACCACAAAAACTAAGTATACTTGCACTGGGTGCCAAACAGTTGTCATGAGAGTCCAATCAAGACAAAATGAAGTGTAGAAGAATAAAAATATTTCAATACATTGGCTGCATGACAGCTTAATATCTAGATGGAAACAAAAAAGGTTGTGAGGCATGAAAAAATAAATTACTTTTTTTTAAATACATTAATGGAATGCTAGTCAAAATCAAGTATAAGAAAAACAAGCAGCACTCAACTCAAACCACTTCTTGCACTGCAGTTCTAATTATAATTTATATTCAGCTTTATTAAAGTAACAAGTAACATGCTGAAAGTAGAAATCTCTGATGCCCCACTTGTAAAAATGTTCCTATCCAAAAAAGACCTGCTGCCTGACATCTACTTGTTTCATGGGAAAACATGATCAAAGTAAAAATGAAAAGCAAACAAGAAATAAGCTCAAGATACATTGCTTAAAGGATTACTGTACAGGTTATAGACCAGTGATTGGCATTAGGTTTATGGTTAAAGCCTGCAGAGATGTCTGTAAGTCTCAAGTGTAATGAGACTCTTAAAATAATGTAATTCTGTCCTTTATTACAAATACTGGCATATGCATTTCAATACCCAAGGCTTATACATTATCTAGTTAAGTATTCTCTACATGGCAACAGAAAGGCTTTCAATGTTGGCAATTCTTTAACAGTATGCTTATTAAAGCTTACTTGCATCTTGCAATCTCAAGCTTACCTGATGGTCATTAAAGTATTGCTACTTAAACACAGAGCAACAGGCACTTTGAGTAATAAGCATAAATCAACAGTACAAAAATATGACAGAAACCAGACCATTCTGCAAAAATCAAGGACAGATGAAAAGCCACTCTAGTACTTGTGTCTACCTTGGATGGGTGGGATTCTCTGCACATTTACACTGCATAACTACTCCTTGCCTTGCTTCGACACATCCAGAGTCACTACATGGGGGAGTGGGGTGTAACAAGTATGTGACAGTTTGAAATGTCTCTGGCTGACTTGTGATGGCCCTGACACCTATCAACCTCAGAGCAAGAAATCTGGACAAAGCCATACAAAGAAATGGGACAAAGGCCCAAAAATAAGGACAATTTTAAAATATAAGCTCTTATAACCTTAGAAAGCTAATAGAGGTCTTGCATTAGTATGAATTTTCTGAATGGTATGAAATCTGAAACTCAAATGTCTGTCATTATTTTCTAACTTCAGTCTTTAATAATTTGTCACTAATTTGCCAAAAAAACACAATTTTATGAAAATGGACCAAAAATGTGATGTAAAATATAAAATAGCAACACAATACAGCTGGGAACCTGTCAAAGAAGGGACACTTTAATATTAGTACTGCTAACTTGAACAGCTGACAAAATAAAATAATCTACATGCATTTCTGAAATAAAAGTAATCTGATTATTACAGTTATTTCTTAATTATAAACCCTCCATGTTTTCTTCCAAAATTGCTATTTTCTTGGAGGGATCATTGGGGAAGAGCAACATTTTGAGTCAAAATCAGGGACAGTTCAGAGGTTTGGCTATGCCTAATTCTATAAAGCAATTTATTTGCATGTACCTCTCAACCTGTTAATGCAATAAATCTGGACAAGGCCAGATATAATGGGGGAACATATAAACAGTACTAAAAATTGCTCTTGTATAAACTGGGACATAAATCTGGACAAGGCCAAATATATTGGGGGGAACATATAAACAGTACTAAAAAATGCTCTTCTATAAACTGTGACAGTTGATAGAACAGGTCTTACTTTAGCATGCATTTTTCTGAAGGTTATGAAGTCTGAAACTAGGTGTGTCATTATTTAGTGACTTAATTCCTAAATGATTTGCCAGAAAACCACAAATTTTATGAGGAACAAATCAAAAATAAGAAGCAAAACATCTATTCATTCTTTGAAAATCTGGACAGTTGGGAGGTATGGTTCAGCTGGGGCTGTCTAAGTTTGCCGCCCTTCCTCCTCACAAAACCCTGGTCAAATGGAGCCTCCCTGCAGCCATTCCAATGATCCATTAATTTGCTATTTCACTCCATTTACCATAAACACTAATGTGCATACTGATTTACTTCTATGATGATTTGAACTTCATTTGAAAGTTTTATTTTTGCATTTTACAGCACAAACACTAAGACATAACAAACTTGGCATTAAACCTTCTCTGCCCTTGAAACTCACATTCACTGAAACAACATTAAAATCCACATTCAAAGAAAATACATTTTACTCGTGGCGGATAAAAATTAATTCTGGGCTGTTTTCAAATCATAGGCCCCTTGCATATGAAACATACATGTGCTCTTTGATACACCTTCCTATTGCTTTGAACATTTTTTCCAGTAAACAATGAAACAAAACTGTCCAATTCAGAACATTTCCATCATAAAAGTCTACTCAAACTTCTACAGTCCACTATTATCAGTAAATATGCACAATTCTACAGTCCACCATTATCAGTAAATATGCACAATCTCTGAAGTAGTAAAAAAGTCATCTAAATAATTCCACGTTAAATAAATCTGTAATGAAGAGGTTGGTGCTAGCAATCACCTTTATATTTCATGGTTTCATCAAACAATAAAGTGTCTGATGCCTGTGGAATAAATTGCCTAAATTACATTAAAAATAAGCTAGTAATATTGCAATAGGAAATGGATGGCAAACTGATAACAGGCTCATAATTAGTATCTTAACTTTCAGCATTCACCCCTTATGGGAGTAGAACCAACAACCTTCTGCATCAAAAGCAAGCACACAGCCTGTTGTGCTATTAGCACTAAACTTCTCTTCCCCTGCAGCTCTCAGCTCCTTGTAAAATCTACTCAATACTCAACTGCATCTCAACTTTGCAGCACAAGAAGTCTGGAAAAAGCCAAATTTATTGGGGTGGGTCAAAAGGGCAAAACCAGGGACACATTAAACATTGCTTGTATAATCTTGGAAAGCTGCTAGAATAAAATGCTGTGTTACCACGGTACCACCATACATTTTACTGCCAAAATCCCTGTGCAAAAAAGAGTCAGAACATACCACTATGCCAAATCACCTGCTTTGTGAAAGAAAAATGCTGTGTTACCACCGTACATTTTACAGACAAGGTCCCTGTGCAAAACAGTCAAGAGCAACATACCACTACGCCAAATCAGCTGTTTTGTGAATGAGAGGAAGACTGAAACTTAAATGGCTATCATTTAATTAATTCAGTTCTCACCATAGCTGTCAACCTCTTAGCACAAAACACCTGGACAAACCCAGTAATGAGGGAATACAGCCCTCAAACATATTCAGTGAATTCAGTTCTTGCGATAGCTGTCAACCTTAGCACAAAAAACCTGGACAAAGCCACTAACAGAGCATTACAGTCCCAAAAATAAGGAAAAATTTCAAATAGTCATCTTATAAACTTAAAAAAATTGCTATAATAAAAGGTTGTGTCACTATATATTTATTGCTAGAATAAAAAGTTGTTTTACTATGTATTTTCTGAAGACTATGAAGTCTGAAATTCAAATGCCTGTCAATTTTACTTCTGATGGAACAAAAACAATTTTCAGCAGAGGCCCAGGGAGAAATACTGTAGACATGTCTTTGTAAAATGGCAGGATACTAGAGCAAATCCACACAAACATAGAGATAAGATGGAGACTTCACAAAGAAGGCACCATAGTCAAGAATCAAACCACAAATCCTGTAGCTATGATGCAACAATACTGCAACTGCACCATCAAATATGTAAGAAATTAAACATTCAGAAACCTGAAGTCTGAAATTCAAATGCCTGTCAATTTTATTTAACATTTGTTAATCAGGACAGTCTGACTTGGTACAAAAAAACAATTTTCAGCAGAGGCCCAGGAAGAAATAATGCAGACATGTCTTTGTAACATGGGAGGACACAAAAGCAAACCCACACAAACACAGGGAGAAGATACAGACCCCACAAAGAAGGAACCCCAGCTAAGAATCAAACCTGAGAACCTGCAGTTGTGAGGCAACAATGCTACTACTACACCATCAAATATCAAGCAAACAGACCCCACAAAGAAGGAACCCCCAACACTGCTACTACTACACCATCAAATATCAAGCAAACGACCCAACAAAGAAGGAACCCCAGTCAAGAATCAAACCTGAGAACCTGCAGCTGGGAGGCAACAATGCTACTACTACACCATCAAATATCAAGCTTTGCAACATTTACAAACCACAGATATTATGAGGAACAGATCAGATCAAATATGAGGCAAAAATCTGCAATTTTGTTTTACAAATGGTGGTGGGTAGGGAACTCAAGTCTTTAACACCTGCATACAGGGTACAGGGTTCAAGCCTGAGGTATTCCCTACCATGAGCACCTGGGGTATTTTCACACACACACACACACACACACCAGCATACTATCATACATTCAAATAGGCATAAATTCATTCACACACTTCCCTACCAGTCCAGCATAGTACAAAGCTCAAATTCATCATTCACACAATTCCCTACCATTCCAGCATAGTACAAAGCATAAATTCACACACTTCCCTACCATTCAAATAGTACAAAGCATAAACAGTAATAATTAACACACTTACCTGTCCTGGCTGCCCATTCTCCATAACGTAATCCAAATGCCCGTGCAATAATCCAAAGACCCGCGAGATTCCCGCGATCCAAACCCTTCCCAACGAGAGAGACTGACTGCTGGTGTTGCAGTCCGGCCCCGATGCATTTTCCCAGTGAGTCTGTGCACTTTAAAAGTGCACAGACGTCTCCTCATGTTTCCCTACCTGGACTGCCTGGAGCATGCTTGATAGGCTCTAGTAGTCTGGACTACTCTTGCATGAGAAGTCCACGAATTTTAAAACTTTTTTTTTCTTTTTTCTTTTTTTTTTTAATTTCTTTTTAGTTCTTTTGTTGAGGGGGCTGCAGTCCGGCAGTCCAATAGCACGGGCCACCCCTGCTCCACCCCCAGCACAAAATACCACAGTGAAAAACTTCTCAAAAGCAGACTTCACTCTTCTTAAGACTGAGATGGTATTCTTTAAGCCCACTGTGCTAGTGGATACCACATCCCACAATGTCGAATCCTTCACAAATGCTTTCTATGGACATCTCCAAGAATGCATGGATCATGCAATCCCAAATAAATCCAAGTCCCTCTCCACCAAAGGCAAGCATCCTGTCTGGTGGACCTCAGCCATTAACAAATTGTATAACAAAAGAAGGAAGCTACTGCACGTCAGAGCAAAATCCCATGAAGGGAAGACATATCTGATCAACATTAGCAGAAAACTACGTTCTCTCATAAAAACATCCAAGGCCAACTTTGAGAGAAAAATCGCTAAGGACACTAAAGATAACCACAAAGCCTTCTTCAGCTATGTTAGAAACCTGCGCGGAAATCCTCAGATATGCTCAGAGATAGTTCACAACAACAAAAAATACACTGAACCCACAGATATAGCCAACATTCTGGCTGACAGGTTCAGTGCAAATTTCTCCTCTCCCTCACCCCCAAAAGAAGAAATACTTATCCCAGCTGAATGTAACCTCCCTATCATCTCAGATGTCCAAGTGAGAACCGCCCTAAACAAAGCTAAAAACACAGCATCAATGGGACCTGACGGTATCCTGGGTTGCGTGCTACGTGAACTCCAAGAGGAGCTAAACCCACACATAAAAATGCTATTTAACCTTAGCCTTACTTCAGGATATGTACCTGAACAGTGGCGTACAGCAACAGTGGTCTCACTCCACAAAGGGGGGTACCTCTACAGACCCTGGAAACTACCGCCCCATAAGCTTAACCAGCCTGGTCTGCAAAGCTATGGAAAGAATCATTATGGAACTCATAAACAATGTAGCTGTGTTTGTTATTTCTGCAGATAAACAAAGTGTTACAGCACTTTAGACTTCATAGGATCAAACGATCATAGACGATCATAGGAAATTACTAGGCTATCAACCCTGAGGTCATTTTAAGCCTAGCTGTTTCATCCCAATGTAATACCATGAAAATGCTAGTCATTTCCCAAGACTGGCTTTAGTGATGATTGCCCATGTCCAAGATGTTCGCAGATGACTGCAAACTAGGTGCCAGAGACATAGGGGACCTACAGACACTTGACCCCACCCAGTTCGGCTTTGTAAAGGGCAGATCCTGCCTTTTGAACCTGGTTGACTTTTTTGAAACAGTCACTAGAGCCATTGATGAGGGCAAGGCAGTCCATACAGCCTACCTGGACTTGGCTGGGCCACACAATACCCAACTCAGGCATCATAGATAAGCTCAACAGCTTAAACGTAAACCCTTATGTCACTAGATGGGTTGCAAACTGGCTAAAGGACAGAACCCATAAAGTTAAAATCGCTGGAGCAATGTCAGACTCAAAGCCAGTCACAAGTGGTGTCCCACAGGGATCTGTCCTGGGACCCCTCTTGTTCGGCATTTATTTCTCAGATGTTAAAGCAAACATGGGAGGGTTGCAGCTGACAAAGTTCGAATGACTGCAAACTAGGTGCCATGAGCGATACACCAGTGGACACATACATCCTACAAAAGGCCTCACAGAAATGGACAACTGGTGGCCAGTCACGCGCCGCTTAAGCTAAAAAGATAATCATCCCCTTTGGGAAAAACAAAGTACCCACAAATTATCACATAGACAGCAACCCACTGAGTACGGAAAAAGTAATCAGAGACCTAGGGACCCAAGTCGACAGTGACCTCTCATTTGACACCCACATTGCCAAAGTGGTTAGAAAAACATTCTACTTTGCACACCTCATCATGAAGGGATTCACATCCAGATCCAGGGATGTCATTGTACCCCTATACTCCTCCCTCATCAGACCCATGATTGAGTACAATTCCCCATTTGGTATGTACCTCACCCAGCATTTGCAACAGCTGGAGAGACCACAAAAGTACCTCACCAAGAGGATCAAGGGTCTCCAACATATGTCTTATTCTGCCAGACTTAAGAAACTTCAGCTCTATTCAGTAGCATACCGCCTGCTCAGAGGTGATCTCTGCCTGACGTACAAGGCCATGTCCAATCAGGATCTGATGGACATACTCCACCTCAAAAAATCCAAATCCATCAGGACCACGAGAGCTAAAGACTTAAACCTCGGCACAAGTATGAATAGGACATGCTGGAGGGATAGATTCATAACCCAGAGGCTTCCCATGCTTTGGAACATGATCCCAGTTCGTATTAGGCAGAGCCCCTCACTGACTGTCTTCAAGAGAAATCTTGATGAGTGGATGGGAGATCGTAAGTTTACCCCAGAGGTCACATCTGTGTCACTGCTAGACAGGGGCACAGTAAACTAACTCTATTATATAATATAAGGGGACCTTCACTGTGTCATTACTAGACAGAGGCACAGTATTCTAATTTTATTCTGTACTTTTTTGTACCATTTCATGGGGTGTCAAAAGCCACATCACTATGGCTAGGCTTACAAATGCCCCAGGGCAGATAGCCTAGTACTATACTATGAAACTATGAAACTATTTATTCTCCATAAATGACAATATTAATAATTAAAGATGAATTACTTATTGTTTCCAATATGTTGCTTTGTCATTATGCTTCCAGTGAGATTTCCCAAAACTGGAGACAAATATTTTACTCTCAATGTAGCTGTGTTTGTTATTTCTGCAGATAAACAAAGTGTTACAGCACTTTAGACTTCATAGGATCAAACGATCATAGACGATCATAGGAAATTACTAGGCTATCAACCCTGAGGTCATTTTAAGCCTAGCTGTTTCATCCCAATGTAATACCATGAAAATGCTAGTCATTTCCCAAGACTGGCTTTAGTGATGATTGCCCATGTCCAAGAGGGTTGTGTGTGCTATCCTTGGTAAGGATTTATGGTGCCCCATCCATTCATCCAGGTTCCTCTTGAACAGTGTCATACAGATGCTCTGTTTCACATGATTTGGTAGCCTGTTCCTTCCATCCCAATCCAGTTAAACTGTCTGATGGTATCTGAAAAGGTATACTTCACCAGACTATAATTCGACTTTACAGAACTGGAAAGTAATGCTCCCTTTTATCCACTGCAGGCTTAATAATAGTGATGCACCCCTCTTGGCAATGGTCTGTTTAATCTCCACCAGTAGAGAGTCTGTAACATTGTAATACTGTTGTCTTCAGATAACCAACCAGTGTTGCATTGCTACCCCTACTTTCTGGCTTCCTTAACTTTTGTTTCTCACCCTTAGTAGACAGTGGCATCAAACATGTCCCCTTCAGTTACAGTGAAATTATTTGATCCCCAAAACCTTGGTGTGGAGTGGATCTGGTAAAATAATGAACAGCACTTGCTCCCCCACTTGTATGTGAAACTACTGTAATAGCTTAATCTAACCCATGAATCTTGTTATGCTCATGCATATTGCTGGGTATCCAAGTCTTGTGCAGTTGTGACCTATGGGCTAGATAGAGGTCCCCCTTCCTCCCCAAACCTTCAACAGTCTGCCAACCTGATTCTCATGTCATCAGACAGAGTACTGCTTTGTTGCAAGTGGTCTGCTAGCATTTCAGCTCTAGTGACTTGGCATCCACTCATCCATCTATGAAAGTGTGTATTACTGCAATAAAATTACTCATATTGCCATCTGCCTTTCTTATGTGCTCTCTGAAATTTCTTCTATATACTTCAAGGCTTTAAAATGTTCAAAAAACACTGTTGAACTATATTGTAATCCAAAAAATCTACACCAACCATTTTGATATAGCATGCATTGCTTTGACCATTAGCAAAGGAGTTGAAAATCTCAACCACTGCCCTTAGCCAATTTATGCAATAAAACATACATTTTTTTAAATGCCTAGATTAAACCATCAGAGTCAAAACCTTTTTTTATAGTGAGGAAATATACGGGTACTGACCATGGCATTTGAGGTTCAGCTAACCCACAGTTCTTATGAATTTTTGATGAACAGTGAACATCTTCCCCTGAAGATAACATTGTCTCTCTCTTTTCTCCAGCTTCTTCATTTCCCTATTTATCTTAAGCTCCAGAATTGCATCTCTAAATCAATCATTTGTAATTCTAAGTGGTTATCA
>NW_025051802.1:0-12234 GCF_019279795.1 Protopterus annectens | reverse complement strand
TGTACAACTTTTCAAACTAGCATCAAGTTTACTAACAGAATCTTGCAGTACATCAAATTTTTTTATCATTGTCCCTTATAAGTAACTGCAATAATTCACAACCCTGATAGTTAAATAAAGTAATCAAGTCTTTATATAAATCAGAACCGTTAGTTGTACCATTCAGAAAACGCCAGTACCTCAGACCTTTAGGGGCCTGTTCCCGTTTCAAACATTCCCTAAGGTACTGATTTTCAATTTGCAGCTTCTTCATTTTCAAACTATCTTTCTCTAAATTCTTTAACATTGAATTTACAGTACCCTGGTTCATGGTTCTGTTCACATTGTGGTGAAAACCGGCACTGTCTTTATTAATCCAGTCGGTTAAACTGAATGTATTATCAGTTATTTGCCATAACCCTCCATTACCCTGTGTCTGGGTTTTTCATTGTGCTGGACCGGCTGTAACTGCAGTTCCTTGTGGTGTAAGATCACTTGTGTCCATCATAGGAATGCTTCCTTGCCAATTAGGGCTGCCTTGACCTGGTGGTATATTAAAAAGGGAGTCCTGAGAAACAATAGGCGGTGCCGTTTGATGGCGATTACAATCGCCTGCTAAAAAGTCCAGCTTTTGTCCCAAACCCGATATTTGGGTATTAAAAACACCAATGAGTTCTGTAAGTTTCTGTATGGCTGAGGTTAACTCCTCATGCGTATCTCAGGTACCCGCTCCGCTCTGCGTGTTAGAATCCATACCAAGACAAAAACAAAAGTATCAAGTAACAAAAACCATGAAAAGCACGAGCTGGATGCCAGAAAATCTGAAATTTATTGAGCGCTTTCTTCAAAATTACATATGACTTCCTCAGAATGATGATATCACTCCTACACATCTTATTTATATTAAAATTAATTAACACATTAATGAATTACTATGTAATTCATGAATATATGTAGACTTAAAGACACAGACTCCCTTATACTTAAAAAACTGCATGAAAAAATATGAAATGTGTTGAAACATAATAGTGTGCATATATAAATACATATAAAAAACCTATTATAGAATAATTTATCAACCATGTATATGAAAAATACCAGTTAAAAAATGCAAAAATAATGCAATATATAATGCAATTTTTACTATCAGCGTAATTATAATAATAATGCTTATAATATTTGCAAGGTTGCAGCAGTAATAACAATGTTGTCACCTTTAAAAAAGAAAATCTGCTTTTAATTTTAAAAAGCTAGTGAGAGAAACCATGTCATTAAGTCCTGGACTGGTGGTGGCATTAACCCTCAATTGCCATAATAATTCTTTGAATTCTAGTACTTGGTCAATGGGACCTCCTCTCTCATCCATTACAAGCCATTCCAGGACTGTAAACTTAAAGTGGTGACCTGGATAGATGTTGACGTGTTTGGCTAATGCATTTTTTAGATTGCCTTTCCCTATATCATACATATGCTGGTATATGCGTGTCCTAAAGGCGTTCTTAGTTTTCCCAATGTAAAATTTGGAACACGCCTGGCATATACCTACATAAACCACGTATTTCATCTCACAATTGTTTTTCTGGTTAAATCTCACCCACCCATATCCATCTATAAAAACTCTGTCACCCTCCAAAATGTATTTACACTGGGTGCACTGGCCACATTTTGTCATTTTAACAACAGCACATTTGATGTTCCTACCCTTGTTTTCAAGTAGGTTCTTAACACTAGTGTCCTTTTTGCATACTATAACAGGTGCATCACCTATTTTCCCCCGATGGTCTCATCACTTCTTAATATGAACCAATTTTTGACAATAATGTCCTGAATCAGAGGGAATTGTGGGGTGTATGTGAGAATCAACCCATTCCTATAGGACGAAAGCGCTCAATAAATTTAGGATTTTCTGGCATCCAGCTCGTTCTTTTCATGGTTTTTATTTCTAACTTAGAGGTTTATGAAATGACTAAGAATGGCAAGCAAATTCTGAACCTGCCATGAAAATCTGTTCAATTGAAAAGTATGGGGACCACTGTTCAGGTGCCACACAACCACAGCTGCAACTCAAATCAGCGTCATCTACCCACACCCCTTCCTAACCCCCAAAATTCCACCAGTTACCTTCCCTTGTCAAGAGGCACCCACATTAGCCTACCGTCACCACTCCATCCACTATGTTTACAAGCTACAACTCACACACAGACGCAGCTGTTTAACCACATACACACCATTACCAACCATGTTTATTGTTCTCTGAAGGAAACAATGTCTTGAAATGTCCGTCATTATTTAGTAATATTTAAATTACTTCAGTCCTGAATGATTTCTCAGAAAACCACAATATTTTTTGGTGAACCAACCAAAATATGAGGCAAAATCTACACATTTCGAGATAACCTTTCCCACTGAAAGGTATGCTGTGTATCTGTTGCACAGGGTTAGTGCAGAGACAGAAATGGAACTTCACGTTACAGCCCATATTTATGTTCTGTATCTTGCCTCCCAAACTATCACATTCTATGACCATGGTAGGGACAAGAACCATCATGCATACCTCATCACCACCATGAGAAAATTGGCCAAACACTCCAGGATAGTCCCGAGGTAAACTCCCCCAATTCTATCCTAGCTGCCCAACTCATACACAGCACACTTTTTTAAAGTCAAAGAACAACTTGGTTAAACATGCTTTAGCCCCACTAAGGAAGTACAGGACCTACTTCCAGTCCAGCAGTATATCCCGTCCTGCAGATGCAACAAGCAATGTTCAAATTCATTGAAACGTACGTGCAATATCGGCAAACAGCTAGTTAAGCATCCGGTCAGCTGTCGCAAATTAAAGACTTTTTTTTTTTGACATAGCAACATAATGATATACCACTTGCACTCCATACAAAACTAGTTTTGCTTCTGAGCATCTCAGTTTGTTTCCGCAGCGCATGGTCATGGTACTTGGAAAAGCCTATGCAACTACCGCCTCTGCAGTAAGTGGTGTTAATATTCTGATTTCTCCCACTCTGAAATCCAGAGCACACATCAATGTCTTGTCTGCAGCAGAAACAGCGATGCATACTCTGGGACTCCTAACTTTAGTCTTAATGACTCACCACTAATTTACTGACTCCAAAAGTAGGGCAACGAACTAAAATGTGAGGTTAAATTTGGACATTCTGCGGAACTCTGTACTGATGAGATAACCATTCTGTGCTATCCCATCTACCACCACCACCTCCAATGACTACATTGTCAAGAGAAAGGGGGAAGGGGGGGCAAGAAAAACAACAGTACCCCTTTTAAAGAATTATGAGACACCGTTCCCCAGACCTCTCAACCACTTACAGAAAGAAATCCAGACAAAAGCCATGCAAGCCTTATGTGGCTCCTAACACAGCCATATTTTTCAATTAATTAAGCTAAAGTCATGATGATGTTTGACTTGGACAGGATTTGATGCCCACGACTGTTACTCCCCAAGTGACTTCTGACTAAATAACTGGCATTGCGTATTTCCAAACTTGGAGAACAACCGCACTGTTGATACATGGTCGGATCCAGACCCAAAGAATGGGACATCTAGCTCGACTGACTGTCACGGTTTAGTGACTGTTATCTGCAATGATATGTCAAAAACAGCAGAAATCTGTACTCACACGTCTGTCATTATTCATTATTGCATCTTCTGTGGTATGCTAACCAGAAAATTGCTAATGTACCAAGTAGAAAATTTGTTATAACTCAATGATAATTTACACAGTGCTCATGATTTTAAGAGGCAACAAACTGACCCATATGAAGCAAGCTTGCTGTTGTTGTACCTACAGCTTGCCCAATAATGTGAAGTGGTGACTTTAATCACAACAACACTCTGTCCCTTGTTATTATTAGCTCTAACTATTAACTCTAACTATTAAACTGTGATTGTGTGTAAAATAATACTTATGAATGGAGCTGCCAATGTGGGGCACTTGAAATTACTGTGTAGCTATCGTACACTGGATTAACAGTAGCTGTACTGTGACAATACCTACACTGTAAGATATGCATGAAAGAAAGCAGAAATCCAAGAAGTATAAATGTACCACATTGGTGGGCTGGTTCATATTTATTTCTAATAATAATATATTCATGAAAAACATCAGTAGAATTTATTATTAAATAAGCACATACTGCTAGTGATGCTTAACTGCTGAAAGTTAGAGACGATGGATAACACACAAGGTAACATTGGGAACTGTCAAAGAGGCATACACTGCCTGTGTGTGGTATTAGTTCCTACTATGGCATAGTTGGCTCATGGCGCCACAATATGTTGATGAGAAATTCCACACAGAGAAGAACAAGGAGTTACTGTCAAGCAACCTTTAATGTAACTTGAAAGAGTTAACAGTGATTGAAGCAGCTTGACACCAAAACTTCCCCATTGCAAATCTTGGTAAAAGCTACCAGGGGACAAAATAGTCAGACCTGAATTAGAGTGCAACTACAACTAAGGAACACCATCCATAACCAATGCAAGCAGACACATTGCACCTGTCAGAATAAGCATAAATACAATTACCAGGTAACAATATGTCAACGGAATGGCATGCACATAATATTCATGTATGCCCTTTGAACTCTCTATGGTATGCAACCAATTTACAGAAGCAAAAGTGAATTTTCAACTCAGTCCCTCCATTCTACTTTCCTTTTTTTTTTTTTTTATAATGTGCATTACAAAATAATATGTATACACAAGTTACTGCTCTCGAACTGGCCTAGAATACCACAGCACACATCCGCACAATACCTCAACCCCCCCCTCGTAGCTGTCAGTACCATATTGCACCTGCGTGGCAACCACCCATTAGTTGCAACAATCATACAGCCCGCGAAGTGTACCTCTGCCATTTGAATATTGTCCAAGCTGAAAGGAGCAGCCAGCACTGTTCCACTATCACAACACTTACTACAACATGACGATTTATATGCCATAACCCTGCTAAAGAAAGCCCCATGCAGACAGCTCACTCTAAAGAGTGAATACCCCCAAACAACACAATACAAATCCCCTTCAAGCAACAAGTATAAAGTTGCACAGAGAAGGTAAAAGCCACAGCCATAGAGCCAACACACAACCCCCAACCACTCTTATCCACTCACAATCCAACTAGCAAAATGACTTCAAATCCAGAACTAACTAAAATCTCCCAATTTAATGCACTACCATAACAGAACAACAGAAAAAAATGTTAAATATACATACATATTACAGACCCTATGTACCCACGAATACCTCTCCGCTGCCACCACTATTTACCCAAGGCCTACCTGCTAAGTCCAGTACCTACAGGTCATCTTGGACATGCTGCTTGCCTAGGAAGTTCATGCCAAAATGTGGATTCCCTACCCAGATCCACTTGCATAAACCACTTAATCCCCTCCTTACCCTTACCGCATTTCCTCCCAAACATCCCCGATTCCCATTTAACCCTTTCATCCCCCCTCCCCTTGTAACTCCTAATAAAGTATTTATCTAACCACTTTGAAGATGTCCCTGGACAAATTGGTCTGTTACCAAACCTTAATTTTTGTGTTTTTGATATTTTTTTAGTTATGTATTTTATATACCTGAAATATTCAGATGTTGTTTTCTGACTATATAAATTTTAATAAAATACATCGGGGGGGGGGATGACACAGATATTTTGCAGTAATGATAAGAACACTTAACAATGGTTAGCCCTTAAACATCTGTATTTGTTATAGTGTACAGTGAAATATGATTTCCAAAAAGAAAGACTTATGCATGATAGTTTGAGCCCTTCTGGAGCATATGGAGTAAATATTAATCAAGAAATTAAATTGTTTTATTTTGGAGGATTGTCAAATTTGCTTTCCTTTAGCAGGTAGGTTGGCTGCTTTGAAAAGCATTTTATGTCATTTCATGAGGCTATTAAAGGACCAACTGTACTACAGAATTCTACATTTGTAATATGACTTAAGTATACCATAATCATCTTCATCATCATCATCAACCCCAATTTTTTCTCATTTTCTAAATGGGGTAGAGGTGTTGTGTCACTTGTTGTCCTCTCTCTCTATTCAATGCCACACTCCTGCCTTCTTTGGCACTCATTCCTGATTGTTGCAGGTCTTCTCTCACACAATCCATCCATCTATTTCCTGGATGCTCTTGTTTTCTCTTGCCTTCTTCTTGTCTGTCCCAAATCTTCTTCATCAGATTGTCTTCTGCTTTTCTACGCATGCACCTAAACCACGATCATCTGTTCTCTTTGCAATTTCTTTGCATAATCTGTTCTTTCTGCAATTAGAGCTACTTTGGCTTCTGCTTTTATGTCCTCATTTCTTCATCTGTCCCACAGTGTGCATTCTACCACCCTTCTTAGGCACTTCATCTCTGTCACCTCTAGCTTCCTCAACTGCTCTGCCTTTACCAGCCAGGTTTCTGTATCATACAGTAGTACTGGTCGCACCACTGTTTTGTACACCTTACTTTTCAGCTTCTTTGTCATTCTTCTGTCGTATACTACACCTTACAGTTTTAGCCAGTTGCCTACAGCCCCTCTGATTCTGGATATGACCTCCTCATTCAGACTTCCCTTCTCCTCAATCACCCCTACCAGATACTTAAAGCTGTTAACTGGTTCCACTGTTTTCCCTTCTATTCAATGCTCTGCTTTTTCTGATTTTCCCCATTTGCTGCCATTGCAACTGTCTTATCTATACACAGTTTCATCCCATGTGCCTTCAGTTTTGCATTCCATTTCCCTATCTGTTGCTGAAGTTCTTGCTCAGAGTTTGCCTTTAATGTCATATTGTCTGCATACAGCAACTTTGTTGATCTGTCCCATCTGACCTGTTTGCTAGTGCATCACCAGTATGAACAGCAGTGGGCTCAGAGATGAACCCTGATGCACACCCACTGCCACAGGCAGCCATTCTGTGAGACTGAACACTGTTCGTACTTGAGCCATTGGGTCCTTGTATATAGCTTGCACTAATTCTGCCAGTGTTTCTGGAACTGTAAACCACCACAGCTTTCTTGAGACTCCATCATATGCTTTCTCCAAGTCTAGGAATTCCCAGTTGGACTCCTCCCTCATCTCTAGCTTTTTCTCAATTTTCTGTCTCACTGTAAACATCAGGTCAGTTGTGCTGCACCTTGATCTGAATCTGAACTGCTCATCTCCCATCTTACATTCTGCATATTTGTTTATCACACTCTCAAGAATTTTCATGCAATGTGACAGGAGTTTGATACCTCTGTACTGCCCACAGTTGTGAATATCCCTTTTACTCTTGGACATGATTCTATTATGCTTATTCTCCAGTCATCTGGGATATACTTTTCTCTCCACACTGCTATGAGTACCCCCAGGAGCCATTTGACCCCTAACTCACAAAACATCTTGATCATATTTACTGTGACCTCATCTGAGCTGGCTACTTTCCCTGACCTCATTTTCCTTAGTGTTATTCTAGGGTGGGCTCCTCCTCCATTCTCATTGTAGGCTGTGTCTGGGGCATCTCCCGTGGGGTTCTCTTCATTCAGAAGCTGCTGAAAGTATGCCTTCCATATGCCTTTGACGTCCTGTGGACTCATAAACAGGTTGTTTCTGGCATGCTTTATGAAGGGTGTTTGTCTTTTTTATCTTTCTGTCTTTGCCTTGCAACCTGATATAGTTTCTATGTGCCATCTACTGAGTCACTTTCCAGAAGCTGGTAGAGTGCCTCTGATGCCTTGTTCTTTGCTATTGCAATTCCTTTCTCAGCCTCTTTGTTAACCAACCAGTATTCCTTCCTAGCCTCATCCGTCTTTTCTATCTCCCACGTTTTCCTGCACTCCTCCTTTCTTTTGATGACTTCATAGACTTCTGCATTCTACGACCAGCTTTCCTTATTACCTTGATTCCATATCTGGCTCAGCTGCATATCTGTTTTATAGTCCTCACACATACTGTTTTGAGATGCTGCCATTTTTCTTCAACTGTACCCATTTCCTCTTCTTCTTGAGGTGCTAAAGCCCTGAGTAATTGCTTGAACTGTTGTGCTTTTTCTCTATTCAACTTCCAGGTCTTTAGCCTGGTCTCTGTTGACCTTAGAGCCTTCTTCAATCACTGCTTGCAGCTGATTGTGGCAACTAGTGGTTTATGCTGTGGGTCTACTAGTTCACTGGGGATGACTTTGCAGTTGCTGATTCTACACCAGTGCTCTTTCCTTACTAGGAGGAAGTCTACCTGAGTTGCGTGTCGGCCACTCTTGCATGTGATCTTGTGAGTGTTTCTCTCTCTCTCTCTCTCTGAACCATGTGTTGGCTACTATCAAGCCATTTTCCAGACAGAAGTCTAGAATGGTCTTTCCTTTATTCTTGTTGCCCCACCCATGTGGACCCAGGCAGTCCTTATATCCTATTCTGTCTGTTCAGATGTGACATACATATATAATTTAGTATAAATATAACTGGCTGATGGTAACATATATTTGAGAGGATGAGAGAAGTAAATAATGTAATAACTAGTTTCTACATTTTACACAAAACAATGAGAACATGTATGCTAGTTTGTACATAAAAATATTTTGAGCAGTGCAGTAATGTTGAAATGCCTTTCCATCATGTACTTTTTGGTGGCTGATTGCAGGCCATGTTAACACGGTATAGTGACAGATTAATGCCCCTCTTGAATGTAACAATGTAGTACTTAAAGTTTTGCACTAGTACTGCGGTGGTGGTGCTGCGGTAGCGTTGTCGCCTCACAGTAAGACGTCCTGTTCAATTCTCAGCTAAAGCGTCTTCTGTGTGGAGACATGCGTGAATGGGTGTACCTTCGTTGAAGGTTGTGTGTCAGGGCTGGCAACTCGGCACGTAAAAAAATCTACTGCCAATCATTAGTGGACCGGAGTTCCGCTGTGGCGACCCCTAACCGGGAAAAGCCGAAAGACACAACAACATGCTCACACTAGTGAAAAAAGAAATAGTCACACTCAATTTAAAACACACTGACATAAAAAAACAAATCAATAAGGGACATTTGGAAATACGCTTCCTTATTCTTGGCCTCCCTTCCCCTACGGTGGTAGTACTATGCAGGCTTCAGTGGCAGGTGGAAAGGAAATAGAAAAGTGATACCTAGGGATCAGCACAAAGGGGCTAAGTTGTCAGCCAAGAACAGGAGTTGAAAACAGGCATCAAAGAAAGATGAATGACTAATGGTGGTATAAAACGGCAAGTTCAAGACCGAGTAGGCATCATTTTTACTAACTTTCAACAACCAGCAGATCCTCATATTTGACCCCAAAACAAGGGCAGAAGACTATCACTAGCATCAAAAGGAAGGACAGTAGAATGGTGAACTTGTGTAAGAACTTATGTTTGAATTAATGGTGGAATGCTGAACTTGTATGAAAAGTTAAAGTGTATTGGACCCTTTCGGAAACACCTTCTTTGTTTTTCAATTAATTTTATTTCTCATTGCATTTCTTGTATTAAAGTTGCAAGTGATTTCACAATAAATTAAGAGTATAGTGTGTTTTATATTTTTTGTTTTACTGTTTATTCAGTTTTCTCCAAAGACATACCAAACAAATTGATGTCATAGTAGGCATGGAGTACTGATATGCATACAGCTGTAAAGCACTCAAAAACAAAAACAACTTATTTCTTTAGAATAGCAGCTTCTTACTTGTTCATAGGTTCATAAGTTCATAGGTAGGTACTAGGCTATCAGCCCAAGGGCCTAAGTAAGCCTAGCCAACAAGGTTCCCTGGCTTATGCCACCCAAGAAAGTTAATTTCCTGTGCGCCTGTCAAGCAGAGCCACAGAAGTGATCCCTAGGGTGTATTTCCTATTTCCCATCCACTCAACAAGATTTTTCTTGAAGAGTGCTAATGAGGAACTTTGCTTGACATGGATGAGTAGTTTGTTCTAGAGTATAGGAAGTCTCTGGGACAGGAATCTATCCCTCCAGCATGTCCTGCTTATTGTGGTGACAAGGTTTAGGTCGCTAGAGCATGTATCTCGGAGGGATTGAGATTTCTCAAGGTGTAGCATGTCCAACAGCTCTGGGTTTAGCATAGCTTTATATGTTAGGCAGAGATCTCCTCAGAGTAGGCGATATGCTACAGAGTAAAGCTGGTGTTTTTTGAGACGGTCAGTGTAGGGCATCTGTTTGAGGCCAGTAATCCTCTTTGTGAGGTACTTCTGTGCCTTTCCAGCTGCTGCAGATGTCTTGTGAAGTACATTCCAAAAGGGCCGTTGTATTCTATAATGGGTCTAATGGGTGCCGAGTGGAGGGGGAACGATGACCTCTTTTTTCCTGGATGAGAACCCTTTTGTGATGAGGTGTGCCATGTAAAAGGATTTCCTGACTACTGTGGTGATGTGATTATCAAAGGGGAGAGACTACTGTCCACCTGGGTCCCAAGGTCTCTTATCACACATTCGGCATTAAGTAGACTGCTGTTTATGTGGTAGTTCATGGGTACAGAGTTTTTACCAAAGGGGATGACAATGCACTTTTTGGCACTGAGCTTGAGGCCATGCCTCTGACACCAGGCATCTTACTTAGAGAGGCCCTTCTGTAGGATGTCCACATCATTTGGGAACTCGACTATGGCTCCTAGTTTGCAGTCATCTGCAAACTTCGTTAGCCAGAGGCCTTCTGTGTTAGTCTTGTTATTGTAATTTCATTACTACATCATCGAGTGTTAATTGTGACAGTGAGGTATGCCACATGCAAGAACTAGTTAATATCGTGTCTTTTTAAGAAGTAAGAAGCTATTTACTGATGCATTTTGCATGGAAATGCAGCATACCTCTCAAATTCTTAGTGCAAGAAATCTGGACAAAGGCTGACAAAATGGCAGGACAAAGGCTCAGAAACAGGGAGAGATTTTAAATATTGGTCTTGTAAACTTAGAAAGTTGCTAGAGTAATGGGGTTTGTGTTAACATCCAATTTCTGAAGGATTTTAAGTCTGAAACTCGAATGTATGTCATTATTCGGTGACTTCAATCCTCAGATTATCCCAGTGATTTCCCAGAAAATCACAAATTTTATGTGGAACAGACCAAAAAAATGAAGCAAAAATCTGGATATTCTGTGAAAATCTGGACAGTTGAGAGACATGAAATGCAGTAGCTTATAAAGTTGTTTAGGTAATGAGGCATTGTAGTTTCAGTTTTTCATTATGTCATGTCAGAGATTTTCAGGTCTGAGAAACAAGTCAGGGGGCCATCCTTATCAGCAAAATAAAATGGAGAAAAGCACACTTTTTCAATCAAAGCAAGTATATCACTTGGTTCTGTATATAGTAAGGAGGTTATATTCATTTCCAGAGGTTTGTCACTTATAGTTTCTTCAAAATATGACTAGTACACTTTAAGATGAATTAGGTAGGGTCGGGCAGTGGTTGGAAAGTACCTTGGGTACTTCCAGGTAACAGGTGGCATGCTCCCATAGAAATCATATTGGGTTAAACCATGAAGTTTCCAATGATTAAACAACTGTTATTCAAGGAAATGAAATGAAATGGATTATAAGAAAAGTTGACTGGAATTAATAAAGGACATTGCTACAAGTTGAAACAGATAGTATTTGGCACCACAAAAAAATGGAAACAGATGGTGTCTGACAATACTGAGCAATATGTGTTGGTGTAACCTGCCACTGAGCTGTAAGTAAAGTGGTTGTATGGCATTTAACATTGTAATCTGCAACTGAGATGTAAGTAAAGTGGTTGTATGGCATTTAACGTGTAACCTGCCAATGAGCTGTAAGTAAAGTGGTTGTATGGCATTTAATGTGTAATCTGCCACTAATTGGTTGTATGGCATTTAACTTGTAACCTGTTACTGAGCTGTAAGTAAAGTGGTTGTATGGCATTTACCGTGTAACCTGCCACTGGGCTGTAAGTAAAGTGGTTGTATGGCATTTAACGTGTAACCTGCCACTGAGCTGTGAGTAAAGTGGTTGTATGGCATTTAACATGTAACCTGCCATTGAGCTGTAAGTAAAGTGGTCGTATGGCATTTAACATGTAATCTGCCACTGAGCTGTAAGTAAAGCGGTTATATGGCATTTAATGTGTTACCTGCCACTGAGCTGTAAGTAAACTGGTTGTATGGCATTTAATGTGTAACCTGCCACTTAGCTGTAAGTAAAGTGGTTGTATGGCATGTAACATGTAACCTGCCACTGAGCTATGAGTAAAGTGGTTGTATGGCATTTAACATGCAACCTGTCACTGAGCTGTA
>NW_025051801.1:0-12029 GCF_019279795.1 Protopterus annectens | reverse complement strand
AGGCATGTGCCACATTTTTTACCATTTATTCTACACTATCATCTGACATTATGGTGAGGCTTCTACCCAGTCTTGTAATTTAGGCATGTGCCACATTTTTACCATTTATTCTACACTGTCATCTGACATTATGGTGAAGCTTCTACCCAGTCTTGCAATTTAGACATGTGCACCTTTCTTACCAATTAATCTACACTGTCATCTGACATTTTGGTGAGGCTTCTACCCAGTCTTGTAATTGAGCACGGGCACTTTCTTACCAGTTATTCTACAATGTCATCTGACATTATGGTAAGGCTTCTACCCAGTCTTGTAATTTAGGCATGTGCCACTTTTTTACAATTTAATCTACACTGTCATCTAACATTATGGTGAGGCTTCTACCCAACATCAAAAATGGACCTCCTGCATGTGAGCAATTGCATGGCTCAAGGCAAAAATTCAGAAAAACATCAAGCGAGCCAGCAAACTGTTGCCTGAAAGAAAATTTATTATATAACTGTAAAAAAACATATATAAAAACAACAACCAGACCGGTTTCGGCTGGCACAAAAACACAGCCTTCCTCAGTGTAAAACTGAATATTCAGATGTTGCTGTTTAAGTATATGCAAACCAGTGAATCCTGCCTTTAGACTGCACAATACAGAATTATATATAATATCCAAACTGGTAGATCAGTATGAAAATGACAAGGTTTGTCCAACAATCAGGTTAGCTCCACAAATTAAGTCCAATAGGGTGAACCAAATGAACCAACAATAATTGAAGTAAGTAGATGACTGCAGCGATAATCTGCAGTCTGCATCAGGCACACAGGCCCCAGCAGGATGTGAGATAAAGTGTAACATCAAAAACAAACCTCCTGCATGTGAGCAATTGCATGGCTCAAGGCAAAAATTCAGAAAACCATCAAGCGAGCCAGCAAACTGTTGCCTGAAAGAAAATTTATTATATAACTGTAAAAAACATATATAAAAACAACAAACAACCAGTCCGGTTTCAGCTGGCACAAAAACACAGCCTTTCTCGGTGTAAAATTGAATATTCAGATGTTGCTGTTTAAGTATATGCAGCTGAAAGTTCATTGGTTCCACCTAAAATTGTTCATTTAGACCAGGTGGGAACAATCCACCTAGTTTAACAATCCTCTTTTTTTTCTTTGGAATTAAGAATTGAGTGCCAACCTGTTTTGTTGAGTTTGTTACCTTTTATAACATCAATTACCATAAAGGAAAATTTTGCAGTTTTATGTAACAGTTGATGTTTATATAGAGCATTGCTGACCTTTTTATTTTTGATGTTACTTACATGTTCAGATATTCTGAGTCTAAGGGGACGTGAAGTTTGCCCAATGTAGAAGGATCCACAAGTACAAGTAGCCAAATAGATCAACAAGTCAGTACTGTAGTTAGCTTCTACCCAGTCATGTAATTTTGGGCACATGCACTTTCTTACCAATTATTCTACAATGTCATCAGACATTATTGTGAGGCTTCTACCCAGTCTTGTAATTTTGGCATGTGCCACCTTTTACCATTTAATCTACACTGTCATCTGACAGTATGGTGAGCCTTCTACCCAGTCTTGTAATTTACGCACATGAATCTTTTTTTACAATTTAATCTACACTGTCATATGACATTATGGTGATGCTTCTACCCAGTCTTGTAATTAAGGCATGTGCCACTTTTTTACCATTTAATCTACACTATCATCTGACCTTATGGTGAGGCTTCTACCCAGTCTTGTAATTTAGGCACATGTCACTTTTTTGTTACTATTTAATCTACACTGTCATCTGACATTATGGTGAGGCTTCTACCCAGTCTTGTAATTTAGGCACATGCCACTTTTTAACCATTTAATCTACACTGTTATCTGACATTGTGGTGAGGCTTCTACCCAGTCTTGTAATTTAGGTACTTGTCACTTTTTTACCATTTAATCTACACTGTCATCTGACATTATGGTGAGGCTTCTACCCATTTTTGTAATTTAGGCATGTGCCACTTAATAACCATTTAATATACACTGTCATCTGATATTTTGGTGAAGCTTCTACCAAGTCTTCTAATTTAGGCAGGTGCCACTTCTTAACCTTTTAATCTACACTGTCATCTGACATTAAGGTGAGGCTTCTACCCAGTCTTGTAATTTAAGCATGTGCCACTTTTTATCACTTAATTTTCACTGTCATCTGACATTATAGTGAGGCTTCTACCCAGTCTTGTAATTTAGGCATGTGCCACTTTTTAACCATTTAATCTACACTGTCATCTGACATTATGGAGAGGATTTTAACCAGTCTTGTAATTTATGCACGTGCCACTATATTACCATTTAATCTACACTGTCTTCTGACATTATGGTAAGGCTTCTACCCAGTCTGTAATTTAGGCACGTGAATCTTTTTTACCATTTAATCTACACTGTCATATGACATTATGGTGAGGCTTCTACCTAGTCTTGTAATTTAGGCATGTGCCACTTTTTAACCATTTAATCTACACTGTCATCTGACATTACAGTGAGGCTTCTACCCAGTCTTGTAATTTAGGCATGTGCCACTTTTTAACAATTTAATCTACACCATCATCTGACCTTATGGTGAGGCTTCTACCTGGTCTTGTAATTTAGGCACATGTCACTTTTTTGTTACCATTTAATCTACACTGTCATCTGACATTATGGTGAGGCTTCTACCCAGTCTATAATTTAGGCACGGGAATCTATTTTACCATTTAATCTACACTGTCACCTGACATTATGGTAAGCCTTCTACCCAGTCTTGTAATTTAGGCACGTGCCAGATTTTAACATTTAATCTACATTGTCTTCTGACATTATGGTGAGGCTTCTACCCGATCTTGTAACTTAGGCACGTGCCACATTTTTACCATTTATTCTACATTGACATCTGACATTATGGAGGGGCTTCTACCCAGTCTTGTAATTTAAGTACATGCCACTTTTTTACCACTTAATCTACACTGTCATCTGACATTATGGTGAGGCTTCTACACAGTCTTGTAATTTAGGCACTTGTCACTTTTTTACCATTTAATCTACACTGCCATCTGACATTTTTGTGAGGCTTCTACCCAGTCTTGTAATTTAGGCATGTGCCACATTTTTACCATTTAAGCTACAGTGTCATCTGACATTATGGTGAGGCTTCTACCAAGTCTTGTAATTTAGGCACGTGCCACTTTTTTACCATTTAATCCACACTGTCATCTGACATTTTGGTGAGCCTTCCACCCATTCTTGTAATTTAGGTATATGAATCTTTTCTACCCTTTAATCTTTACTGTCATCTAACGTTATGGTGAGGCTTCTACCCAGGCTTGTAATTTAGGGACGTGCCACTTTTTAACCATTTAATCTACACTGTCATCTGACATTATGGTGAGACTTCAACCCAGTCTTTTAATTTAGGCACGTGCTCTTTATAAAATTTATTCTTCACTGCCGTCTGACATTATGGTCAGGCTTGTACCCTGTCTTGCAATTTAGGAATGTCACTTTTTTACCCTTCAGTCTACGCTGTCATCTCACATTATGGTGAGGCTTCTACCCAGTCTTGTAATTTAGGCATGTGCCACTTTCTTACCATTTAATCTGCACTGTAATCTGACATTATAGTGAGGCTTCTACCCACTCATGAAGTTTATGCACGTGCCACATTTTTACCATTTAATCTACAGTGTCATCTGACATTATCGTGAGGCTTCTACCCAGTCTTGTAATTTATGCAAGTGCCACTTTTTTACCATTTAATCTACTCTGTCATGTGACATTATGGTGATATTTCTATCCAGTCTTGTAATTTTGGCACGTGTCATTTTTTATCATTTAATCTGCACTGCCATCTGACATTATGGTGAGGCTTTTACGCAGTCTTGTAATTTAGGCTTGTGCAACATTTTTACCGTTTCATCTGTCATGTGACAATATAGTGAGGCTTCTATCCAGATGCACGTGCCACTTTTTTACCATTTAATCTACACTGTCATCTGACATTATGGAGAGGCTTCTACCCAGTCTTGTAATTTAGGCATGTTCCATTATTCTACCATTTAATTGACACTGTTACCTAACATTATGCTGAGGCTCCTAACTAGTCTTGTAATTTAGGCACATGCCACTTTTTTACCATTTGATCTACACTGGCATCTGACATTATAGTGAGGCCTATATCCATTTTTTTTAATTTAGGCATGTGCCACTTTTTAACCATTTAATATACACTGTTATCTGACATTTTGGTGAGGCTTCTACCAAGTCTTCTAATTTAGGCACTTGCCACTTCTTTACCATTTAATCTACACTGTCATCTGACATTATGGTGAGGCTTCTACCCAGTCTTGTAATTTAGGCATGTACACTTTTTATCACTTAATTTACACTGTCATCTGACATTATGGTGAGGATTCTACCCAGTCTTGTAATTTAGGCACTTTCCACTTTTTTACCATTTGATCTACACTGCGGCCTGCCTTTAAGGTGAGGCTTCTACCCAGTCTTGTAATTTAGGCATGTGAATCTTTTTTTACGATTTAATCTACACTGTCATATGACATTATGGGGAGGCTTATATCTAGTCTTGTAATTTAGGCATATGCCACTTTTTAACCATTTAATCTACACCATCATTTGACTTTATGGTGAGGCTTCTACCTGTTCTTGTAATTTAAGCACGTCACTTTTTTGTTACCATTTAATCTGCACTGTCATCTGACATGTTTTGTGGCTTATACCCAGTCTTGTAATTTAGCCATGTGCCACTTTTTTACCTTTTAATCTACACTGTCATCTGACATTATGGTAAGGCCTCTTCCCATTCTTGTAATTTAGGCACGTGAATCTTTTTTACCATTTAACATACACTGTCATATGACATTATTGCGAGGCTTCTACCCAGTTTTGTAATTTAGGCATGTGCAACTTTTTAACCATTTAAACTACACCACCATCTCACATTATGGTGACACTAATTCCCAGTCTTGTAATTTAGGCCCGTGCCACTTTTTACATTTAATCCACACTTTCATATGACATTATGGTGTAGCTTCTACCCAGTCTTGTAATTTAGGCACATAACAGTTTTTACCATTTAATCTACACTGTCTTCTGACATTATGGGGAGCCTTCTACCCAGTCTTGTAATTTAGGCACATGTCACTTTTTAACCATTTAATCTACACTGTCATCTGACATTATTGTGAGGCTTCTACCCAGTCTTGTAATTTAGGCATGTGACATTTATTTTACCATTTAATCTACACTGTCATTTGACATTATGGTGAGGCTTCTACCCAGTCTGTAATTTAGGCACGTGAATCTTTTTACCATTTAATCTACAATGTCACCTGACATTATGATAAGCCTTTTACCCAGAATTGTAATTTAGGCACGTGCCAGATTTTAACATTTAACCTACACTGTCATCTAACATTATTGTGAGGCCTCTACCCAGTCTTGTAATTTAGGCACATGCCACTTTTTTACCATTTAATCATCACTGTCTTCTGACATTATGGTGAGGCTTCTACACAGTCTTGTATTTTAGGAACTTGTCACTTTTTTACCATATAATCTACATTGTCATCTGATGTTACGGTGACACTTCTACCCAGTCTTGTAATTTAGGCATGTGCCACTTTTTTACCATTTAATCCACACTGTCATCTGACATTTTGGTGAGGCTTCTACCCAGTCTTGTAATTTAGGCACATAACAGTATTTTACCATTTAATCTACACTGTCATCTGACATTATGGTGACACTTCTACCCAGTCTTACAATATGGGAATGTGCCACTTTTTTACCATTTAATCTACACTGTTATCTGAAATTACAGTGAGGCTTTTACTTAGTCTTGTAATTTAGGCATCTGCCATTTTTTTTACACTTAATCTACACTGTCACCTGAAATTATGGGGATCCTTCCACCCATTCTTGTAATTTAGGTACATTAATCTATTCTACCATTTAATCTTTATTGTCATCTTACATTATGGTGAGGCTTTTACCCAGTCTTGTAATTTAGGGATGTGCCACTTTTTAGCCATTTAATCTACAGTGTCATCTGACATTATGGTGAGACTTCTACCCAGTCTTGTAATTTAGGCACGTGCTCTTTATAAAATGTATTCTTCACTGTCATCTCACATTATGGTGCGGTTTCTACCCAGTCTTGTAATTTAGGCATGTGACACTTTCTTACCATGTAATCTACACTGTAATGTGACAATATAGTGAGGCTTCTACCCAGTCATGTAATTTATGCACTTGCCACATTTTTACCATTAATCCTACAGTGTCATCTGACATTATAGTGAGGCATCTACCCAGTATTGTAATTTATACAAGTGCCACTTTTTTATCATTTAATCTACTCTGTCATCTGACATTATGGTGATCTTTCTATCCAGTCTTGTAATTTAGGCACGTGTCATTTTTTATCATTTTAATCTGCACTGCCATCTGACATTATGGTGAGGCTTCTACCTAGTCTTGTAATTTAGGCACATGCCACTTTTATACCATTTAATCTACAATGCCATCTGACATTATGGTGAGGTTTCTACCCAGTCTTGTTATTAAAGCATGTGTCACTTTTTTACCATTTAATCTGCACTGTCATCTGACATTATGATGAGGCTTTTACCCAGTATTGTAACTTCGGCATGTGCCACATTTTTACCATTTAATCTACATTGTCATCTGACATTATGTTTAGGCTTCTACCCAGCCTTGTAATTTATGCACTTGCCACTTTTTTGCCATTTATTCTACACTGTCATCTGACATTATGATGAGGATTCTACCCAGTCTTGAAATTTAGGCATGTGCCTCTTTTTTACCATTTAATCTACACTGTCATCTGACATTATGGAGAGGCTTCTAGCCAGTCTTGTTATTTAGGCACGTGCCACTTTTTTACAATTTCATCTACACTGTGGTCTGACATTATGGTGAGGCTTCTACCCAGTCTTGTAATTTAGGCATGTGCCACTTTTTAACCATTTAATCTGCACAGTCATCTGACATTTTGGTGAGGCTTCAACCCAGTCTTGTAATTTAGGCACGTGACACTTTTTTACCATTTAATCTACACTGTCATCTGACATTATGGAGATTCTTCTACCCAGTCTGTAATTTAGGCACGTGAATCTCTTTTACGATTTAATCTACACTGTCATATGACATTATGGGTAAGCTTCTACCTAGTCTTGTAATTTGGGCATGTGCCACTTTTTAACCATTTATTCTACACCATCATCTGACCTTATGGTGAGGCTTCTACCTGGTCTTGTAATTTAGGCACGTCACTTTTTTGTTACCATTTAATCTACACTGTCATCTGACATTTTTTGAGGCTTCTACCCAGTCTTGTAATTTAGGCATGTGCCACTTTTTTACCTTTTAATCTACACTGTCATCTGACATTATGGTCAGGCCTCTTCCCAGTCTTGTAATTTAGGCACTTGAATCTTTTTTATCATTTAATATACACTGTCATATGACATTATGGCAAGGTTTTTACCCAGTCTTGTAATTTAGGCATGTGCAACTTTTTAACCATTTAATCTACACTGTCATCTGACATTATGGTGACACTTCTACCCAGTCTTGTAATTTAGGCACACGTGCCACTTTTTTTCCATTTAATCCACACTGTCATATGAAATTATGGTGTGTCTTCTACCAAGTCTTGTAATTTAGGCACATAACATTTTTTACCATTTAATCTACACTGTCTTCTGACATTATGGGGAGCCTTCTACCCAGTGTTGTAATTTAGGCATGTGTCACTTTTTAACCATTTAATCTACACTGCCATTTGACATTATGGTGAGGTTTCTACCCAGTCTGTAATTTAGGCATGTGAATCTTTTTTACCATTTAATCTACACTGTCACCTGACATTATGGTGAGCCTTTTACACAGTCTTGTATTTTAGGGACATGCCAGATTTTAACATTTAATCTACACTGTCATCTGACATTATTGTGAGGCTACTACCCAGTCTTGTAATTTAGGCACATGCCACTTTTTTACCACTTAATGTGCACTGTCATCTGACATTATGGTGAGGCTTCTACACAGTCTTGTAATTTAGGCACTTGTCACTGTTTTACCATATAATCTACATTGTCATCTGACATTATGGTGACACTTCTAACCAGTCTTGTAATTTAGGCATGTGCCACTTTTTTACCATTTAATCCACACTATTTTCTGACATTTTGGTGAGGCTTCTACCCAGTCTTGTAACTTATTCACATAACAGTATTTTACCATTTAATCTACACTGGCATATGACATAATGGTGACACTTCTACCCAGTCTTATAATATGGGCATATGCCACTTTTTTACCATTTAATCTACACTGTCATCTGAAATGATGGTGAAGCTTCAACCTAGTCTTGTAATTTAAGCATGTGCCAGTTTTTTTACACTTAATCTACACTGTCACCTGAAATTATGGTGAGCCTTCCACCCATTCTTGTAATTTAGGTACATTAATCTATTCTACCATTTAATCTTTACTGTCATCTCACATTATGGTGAGGATTTTACCCTGTCTTGTAATTTAGGGATGTGCCACTTTTTAACCATTTAATCTACACTGTCATCTGACATTATGTTGAGGCTTCTACCCAGTCTTGTAATTTTGGCACGTGCTCTTTATAAAATGTATTCTACACTGTCATCTGACATTATGGTGTGGCTTCTACCCAGTCTTGTAATTTAGGCACGTGACACTTTCTTACCATGTAATCTACACTGTCATCTGACATTATAGTGAGGCTTCTACCCAGTCTTGTAATTTATGCAAGTGACACTTTTTTACCATTTAATCTACTCTGTCATCTGACATTATGGTGATTTTTCTATCCAGTCTTGTAATATAGGCACGTGTCATTTTTTTATCATTTAATCTGCACTGCTATCTGACATTATGAAGAGGCTTTTACCCAGTCTTGTAAATTAGGCTCGTGCAATATTTTTACCGTTTAATCTACACAGTCATCTGACAATATAGTGAGGCTTCTACCCAGTATTGTAATTTATGCACATGCCACTTTTTTACCATTTAATCTACACTGTCATCTGACATTATGGAGAGGTTTCTACCCAGACTTGTAATTTAGGCATGTGCCACTTTTCTACCATTTAATCTACATTGTCATCTGACATTATGGTGAGGCTTCTACCCAGTCTTGTAATTCAGGCATGTGCCACTTTTTTACCATTTAATTTACACAATCATGTGACATTAAGGTGTGCCTTCTACCCAGTCTTGTAATTTAGGCACGTGAAACTTTTTAATCATTTAATCTACATTGTCATCTGACATTATGGTGAGGCTTCTACCCAGTCTTGTAATTTAGGCATGTGCCACATTTTTCCCATTTATTCTACACTATCATCTGACATTATGGTGAGGGTTCTACCTAGTCTTGCAATTTAGACATGTGAACCTTTTTTACGATTTAATGTACACTGTCATCTGACATTATGGTGAAGCTTCTGCCCAGTCTTACAATTTAGGCACATGCACCTTTCTTACCAATGAATCTACACTGTCATCTGACATTTTGGTGAGGCTTCTACCCAGTCTTGTAATTTTGGGCACATGCACCTTCTTACCAATCATTCTACAATGTCATCTGACATTATGATAAGGCTTCTACCCAGTCTTGTAATTTATGCATGTGCCACTTTTTTACAGTTTAATCTACATTGTCATCTAACATTATAGTGAGGCTTCTCCCCAGTCTTGTAATTTAGGCAGGTGCCACTTTTTTACCATTTAATCTACACTGTCATCAGACATTATTGTGAGGCTTCTACCCAGTCTTGTAATTTTGGCATGTGCCACCTTTTACCACTTAATCTACACTGTCATCTGACAGTATGGTGAGCCTTCTACACAGTCTTGTAATTTACGCACATGAATCTTTTTTTTACAATTGAATCTACACTGTCATATGACATTATGGTGACACTTCTACCCAGTCTTGTAATTAAGGCATGTGCCACTTTTTAACCATTTAATCAACACTGTTATCTGACCTTTTGTTGAGGCTTCTACCTGGTATTGTAATTTAGGTACATGTTACTTTTTTGTTACTATTTAATCTACACTGTCATCTGACATTATGGTGAGGCTTCTACCCAGTCTTGTAATTTAGGCACATGCCACTTTTTAACCATTTAATCAACACTGTTATCTGACATTGTGGTGAGGCTTCTACCCAGTCTTGTAGTTTTGGTACTTTTCACTTTTTTACCCTTTAATCTACACTGTCATCTAATATTATAGTGAGGCTTCTACCCATTTTTGTAATTTAGGCATGTGCCACTTTTTAACCATTTAATATACACTGTCATCTGACATTTTGGTGAGGCTTCTAGCAAGTCTTCTAATTTAGGCACGTCACACTTCTTAACCTTTTAATCTACACTGTTATCTGACATTAAGAAGAGGATTCTACCCAGTCTTGTAATTTAATCATGTGCCACTTTTTATCACTTAATTTTCACTGTCATCTGACATCTGACATTTAAGCCCTAACTTTGATAGGGTTTCTGTCTATACACACTGAGCAGAGTGGATAAGAGTCGTTGACCGCAGCTGTTAGCTGAGATATATAAGTATCCTGTTTTTTTCGATTATTTATACAGATTATTGTTTTTAACAATTAATATATAGCACTTTTATTGCCTGCTTTTTAGTCTTCAAGTGTATTTTATTGCTATTAACTAATCTGCACAAGTAACTGATTTGTCTGCAGTTAAAAGCATTCTGTATCTTTACATATCTTTATCTGTTTGTGGCTTTCTCTAGTGCTACTGGCTGTAGGCTATTGTCCCTACCCTCCCGCTCAGTTGGTGTCTTGCTCTTATACTTGGTGGCTTTGCAGTTGCCCGCCCCTACTGTAAATCTGATCTGTGACAGTCCTCCCAGTCTAGTGTCATTAGCTCATTCTACTTAGTACAGAGAGAACATTTGATAAGGCCTTCTGTTTCTCCTTTTTCCCTTTCAGAAAAAAAAAAAACTTTTTTTTTTTTTGCCTGAACCTCCTTGTGTTCTGACTGTGCTTCTCAAACATTTTGGAAATATAGAGTATATTTCAGAGCATTTATTTTAACTGTAATTGCCTTAATATTGCTACAACTCAAGTGCTCTAGGTTGCACTGCATCTAAAGTGTTTGTGTGTTTTAGCTGCTTTTCTATATATATATAGACTTCTCTGTTTCTTTAACTAAATAAGCTCTGCAAAGTTGTTTTATTGCAATCCTGCCTGTATTTCTGAGTTTTTTTGCACTTTTAAAGTTTGTTTTGCTTAGTTTAACTGGTAGGCTACACACTCAAGTGCACTAGCCGAATTAATACTGTGTTTCTGTACCTAATTTCTGCTACTTTGTAAAAAAAAAAAAAAAAATCCTTCTTTCCCGCCTTTACTGAACTTGAATAGTCCAGTCTTCAGGTATTGCTGATCTCTGGGCTGTGTCATAGTTCCTGTGTTGCCCATATCCTTATTTGGATAGGAGGAAGCTTCTTTGTTCACCAGTGAGAGTGGGGAGCTCTGAGCAGCCTATCTGTCCCTTGAGGAGTGGTTCCAGCCCAGTGACCTGTAGCTTATTGGCCGTTTTGGGCCATTTCCTATCTCTTTCTAGCCCCCTGCTTTAAAGCCAGTTTTATCGAGCTTTTGTGCTTGTAATTTAAAGTTTGCCCTGTTTGTTGCATCTACCTGTTGAGGCTACACACTCAAGTGCACTAGCCTGTGTTACATATTTATTGCATTTTTCTGCTGTTTGTTGCAAAAAAGAAAAAAAAAATTATCCTTGTTTCCCATCTTTCCTGACGTAGAGTAGTCCAAATACAGGCTTTGCTGTATTCTGGACTTTTGGAAAGTTCCTATCTTGCCCATTTTTTTTCTTGGATAAAGGGATGCTTCTTTGTTCACCAGTGGCAGTGGGGAGCTTAGAGCAGCTATTTCCCCAA